>NC_056730.1:957950845-958235845 GCF_019279795.1 Protopterus annectens | reverse complement strand
CCAGGGCAGAACATACTTACAGCCATGCATAGTACAGAAATATATATATCAGAACAAATCAAAGCATAGTCTAGCAGCAGTATAGTTGCTTATGCTACTACATATGACATATCGACATGTCAGGTATACAAGACCTGTAACAAGCAACCAGTACAGACACCTACAACATGAGAAGGTCCCCTAATCAGGACAGTTGCAATGGCTAGAGTATTGCCCATACCACTCAACTGTCCCTGAATGTCAGGTACGTCCCTGGGTTTGACTGAAAGTCTGACGGTGTCCTTCTTAATCCCTCCTAAAAGTAGTGGCTGTTGAAGGAAAGGTGGTGAATTACACTTACTGACTAATGACAATAAGTAAGAGTTATAAACAACTGTTACTTCAGAATATGTGTATTAAGTCATATGCTCTGATTGTCAATGTGTCAAGTTAATAGCACTACTTTTGTAAAAGTTTCCCTGTTTTTCATGATCTGTCCCTGATTCTGCAGAAATGTGTCCCCGATTGGTGGAGAGTTCTGGCATTGTCACATGTGATGTGTGATGAGGGACTGTCCCATGCAAAGTGGGAAAGGTGTCACTCCTACAGTCTCCCGTCATGCAATCTGAAAGGTGGTCAACGTGCAGTAGGTATGCGGTAGCATGACTCAGCAGACAGCTGCTTTAACAAACTCAAGTCACATGTCAGCATTGCAGAGTATCAGTTCCCATGTATGGGAGCAGATCGTATGAGGAACATGCATATAATATGATTACATCACTGGACAGGCCGCCGAGTCCGTACAGTCGAATGGCTGCCGTCGCAAAATGGTTACACATACCCAATACTGTAGTCATGTAGTCTGATGTAATACCCATCACAAGGGATCGCACACACCCAGCGTGAGTGACAAATGTAAGCGGAAATGTCGGAGAGCGAACGGCTGTAAGCGTGTTTGTCTACCAGTATGCCAGTAGTGCCCTGTCAAAGAAATGTGGAGACTAAACATGTATAAGGTGCTGTGACCAGAGGTCAGCAGTGCTTAACACTGTGAAAACCCACGCACAACAGCTCCCACCTGCTGGACTGTGCCTTACCCGGTTTGTATCCAAAGGTGTCAGCCTGTCCGCAAACAAAGAAAGATGGTGGAAGTACCCTGCACACATAGCTCATGTGAATTAACAATAGACCATGGCATATGTACAGACAATAGACCGCAAACACCATACAGCGCAGTCATCCAACAGTATAGCAATGTACTGGCAGATATGTCCGGACCACTGGTGCGTGCATGCCTGGCCATCCTGTGTTTCAGTGTGTGAGCATGCCCAGTATGACAGTTATGCATGTTGTAGACTGACAATACTGTCATGTGTGTGAGCATGCAAAGTATGGTCAACTGTATTGCATGTGTCACATGTCCAGATAGTTAGTACTGTGTTGCTGACCCCTCCATTCTACACAGACAGGTGACATGCTGTGTCTGCAGGGTAGCTAATGGTCATGTGGCATTGACAGTTGCTACATGTCTGTATAGCGTGGGGGGACATGCAACCACAACCGCAGTCCTACACAGCACCGTGGTGGTGCACATGACTCTCACATATGTAGGTGTGATGGGGGGGCACAGCCAACAGTTGTACACATCTTCCACTACTGTACTGGTCTGCTGGGTACTCCATGTCAGTGTGTGGACCTACCTAAATTGCTGGTTGGAGGGATACCAGGGTATGTCAGTTCCCAGCATTAATTACCAGCACAGTGGTGTTGGACGTCCTATTGCACAACCTACATCAAACAGCCTGGCCTGCTGTCATCTGTGTGTGTCATAGGGGGTTGGGGTCGGTCATTGGGCATATCCATAGGCCATCGTATATCATTTGTCTGTATTGGTCCACATCTGTCCAGCTGCATGGAACGTGTGTGGGCTGTACGGACACACATGATGGTCAGCCCATAATCTGTAGTGGGTTAGGACACCCTGTGTAATTCAGGCTACCATTGTGACTCCCGTATGTGCTACAGAGGTCATGGTGCCACTATGGATGTGTACTGTCTGCTGCCCTAACATTTGGCCACCACAGTCACTTGTATGCTCACATACATAACATAGCAATGGGTAAGTACACATTCTAATACAACTGCCACTTGTTAAGTCAATGGACATACCCTGGTTGTGTTATGGACTTGAGGACGGTGCTGGAGTGCTGCCTATGTTGGATGCACACAGTGCACAACCCATACATGGCCGAGCACAGGTACTGTCATGTTTGGCATCCATTGTACTGTGTGCGTGTCAGAGAGGGGAAATCCGTGGGTACCTACTGTGTCAGTGCATATGCCTTGTGTTGTCTCTTTGCCAAGGGCAGGTCATACTGTGCACGGGCTTTCGCCGACTGTGCCCTACTCAGGTAGTTCCATCACCAAGTCACACTGTGCCTGTACAGGCCTTGGCAGTGGTGTTGGGCTGTGTGGCCCTGCCCCATGCTGTTCCTGCTGCAACTGTTACTGCAGGATAACATTGTGTAACATAGCAAATACCATAACAACCTGTATGCATGTAGCTTGTGAATACTGCAGAGACCCAACAGATGTGTCCGGATACCAGAACTGTGAACCAAGCATCCCAAACACATGCACATGTATATGTCTTGCCTGTGTATCTGCCTCAGTATGGTGTGAGTGTTCAGGTGTGTGTGCAATGCTGATGGGTGTTATAAGCCACTACACCAGTGTTTACCTAGCATCCCCCACTAGGAGACTGTAGGGGATGTCCATATAGGCATTGGTGTGCTACAGCTGTGTCAGACCCCATATATCGGACACATCATAGCTGCCAGGGCAGACAGCACACACATTCAATCTCATGCCCTGGCCATCGTATATGGCCCAGCTGTTGGAGGGTACGCCCCTGCACTGATTGTAGGCCCTACCCTGCTCTCCGGGTGGTGCTACGTGTGCAGGCTATAGCATCCAGTACCCCAGGGTACTCATCCATGGGGTTGAACAGATGCATATTGCTGGTCCACTAATCACATGTGTGGAGGACCTGTACGTGCTCACTAGCATGTGTTGACATGGCATCTGTGAATTGGTGCAATACTCTGGATGCAGATGCCTGTGAGATGCCCATCATATCCCCAGTTGTGCTGTGTGAGGTACCTGTGGCTAATACACCTAGGCCAACACATCCCATGGTATCCAGTGTGATGCATTTCCCTCAGCCTGTTTGATGTGTTAGGTATAGGTCAACAAGCTGCCGTAGGAGGTCTCTGTCCACCCCATAGTGTTCCAACATCCCCAGCCCATGTAGACCCTGGTAAGTCACTCTCGGTCTATAAAGTCTTATGTCACCCCAGTAAAGGTTGTTCGGCAGCATACACATCCTCACTGCCCCAGCCTCTTGCACATGTTGGTATATATTGCCTGCTGCAGCCCGTGTCATTTGGTTGGACTGTGTCATGAAATGTCCCTGCAGGTATACACCGGTGGTGTAGAGTGTGGACGAAACCTGTGTGTATGCTGCTTGCTCGCATTAATGTACTGTTCATGTGTGGGCTGGCCATGTCATCAGATGATTGTGCTGATCAACACCTGTTTGTGCAGCCTGTAAACCCTAACTACCCCACCACTACTGTCATCCCTCCCAACGTCACCAGGCAGGTTTAGACACACCCCTAGCTTAGGTGTGCTAAGGCAGGAGCACTCCTGAGGCACAGTTCTGCAATGTACGTACAGTATGTCTGACCCCCCTCCCATGCTGTCAACTATATTCGAGACCTGCACCTGGCTGACTACACACATACACTCCAGGGACCAGCAGCACACCCTGGTGATAAATGTGATACACCATAGTCAACCTCATCTGCATAGTATAGTCTTCTAATGAATAGTTATATGACCCATACCGAACCTACAACATATTAACCACTGCTCAGTGTCACTCAGATCCACACACAACTGGCAACAGGTGCCTTACCAGCACCATATTCGATGTCCCATGGTCTTCCCAGCAACAAAATAACCGGTGTCTACACGACTAAAACCCATGGCCCTGCACACCACAGATGATGTGTATTAACACCACGCCATGGCAGATATACATAAATCCCAGGTTATCACATACAGATCATCTGGCACAAATAGCCAATAATGCTGATGTCCCCAGACATATGTTCACATCTATGTCCACCTCTACATCTACATATATTACATATATTATTTGTATACATATATACATGGACATATATATATATGTATATATACATACACACATATACATGTACACCCATATGTAGATATGGCATTTATATTACAACAGCGAACCACATGACAGCAATGCATTAGACAGGAATGGAAAGGAAACTACATGTGCCACCTGCATCATGTAGTGTTGTTAATATCAAGGCACATGTGTTATGTTGTGCCACATGGGTCAGACCGTAGCAAGGGTAAGAGTAGGGCTGCTGACAGTTACTCATCAGACCTATTGGCGAATGTATGTGTTGACAACCCAGTGTCTTGGCAGAATATGTGGGCTGCGGACACTATATAGGTCAGCAACAAAACAAACTGAACACATCCTGCAGCTAGCCACCCACAGATACCAACACATACGGTATAACTGCCAAACACACACCTGCCATGCCCTGGAATTGAGCATCTACCTGTCTAGTCTACCATACTACAGCATTATGCAGTAACAAAATGTGCTACCAAATTCTGGCATCACCGCACTCCCACAGGCATGCTTCTAGGTGGTTGACATCATCTGCAAAGGCAAAGATGCCGATAGGGAATGTATGTGGAGTGAGCCATCTAAAAGCATTACCCTGTCCCCAGGCAGCTGGAAACACACACACACACACACACTCTTGGCAGGGCTGGGAGTCGAACATACACCTAACTACCTTATCACACTACAGCATTATGCAGTTATAGAATGCGCTACTGAGTTTACTGAACACAGCACTCCCAGAGGCATACTTCTAGGTGGATGACATCACCCGCAAAGGCAAAGACGCCAAAAGGGAATGTATGTGGTGTGAACCATCTAAAAGCATTACTCTGTCCCCAGGCAGCTGGAAACACACACACACACACACACACACACACACACACTTGGTAGGGCTGGGAGTCAAACATACACCTAACTACCTTATCACACTACAGCATTACGCAGTTACAGAAAGCGCTACCGAGATTACTGAACACAGCACTCCCAGAGGCATACTTCTAGGTGGATGATATCATCAGCAAAGGCAAAGACGCTGATAGGGAATGTATGTGGTGTGAGCCATCTAAAAGCATTACTCTGTCCCCAGGCAGCTGGAAACACACACACACACACACACACACACACACACACACACACACTTGGCAGGGCTGGGAGTCGAACATACACCTAACATCCTTATCACACTACAGCATTACGCAGTTACAGAATGTGCTACCGAGATTACTGAACACAGCACTCCCAGAGGAATACTTCTAGGTGGATGACATCATCTGCAAAGGCAAGGACGCCAATAGGGAATATATAGAGAGTGAGCAGTCTAAAAGCATATTACTGTCCCAATGTAGACGTAGACAAACACACGGCAGTGGTGTGATCGGGGCAACTGCCTATCTATGGAGCACTACAACAATACTACATAGATACGGGACGCGCCACAGACAGTACACCCTTCAAGACAGTCTACCAGTGTGTTCCATGTAGGCATCCATCGTGACGTGGAAAATGGACATCTGTTGCCTGGATGACCACCATTGCTATACAGGATGTCAATGGCCATGCCCATACACAGAGGCACATCACCGACACAAGGTGTCACTGGGCATGCCCACACACATAGTATCACATGTCCGTTTGGAATGTACTGTGTGTCCATCTACACAACGGCGTACTAGGCATGCTCACACACTTAGCAGTTGCAAAGGGCCATCTTGCATGCACATGGATTTTAAACATGGAAGGGCGCAGCTTGGAATGTACTGTGTGTCCATCTACACAATGGCGTACTGGGCATGCTCACACACGTAGCAGTTGCAAAGGGCCATCATGCATGCACATGGATTCTAAACATGGAAGGGCGCAGTGTGGAATGTACTGTGTGTCCATCTACACAACGGCGTACTGGGCATGCTCACACACTTAGCAGTTGCAAAGGGCCATCTTGCATGCACACGGATTCTAAACACGGAAGGGCACAGTTTGGAATGTACTGTGTGTCCATCTACACAATGGTGTACTGGGCATGCTTACACACTTAGCAGTTGCAAAGGGCCGTCTTGCATGCACACAAATTCTAAACATGGAAGGGCGCAGTTTGGAATGTACTGTGTGTCCATCTACACAACAGCATACTGGGCATGCTCACACACATAGCAGTTGCAAAGGGCCGTCTTGCATGCACACAGATTCTAAACATGGAAGGGCACAGTATGGTGTTACTGTCCCCACGTACATGAAGGCCACTCACATGTACTGACCAGTACACACTCAGGAGCCTTCACAGATGTCTCAGGTGCAGATCACAGAGGTACACACCGCAGTCTACTATGTAGCCCTCAGACATCACCATGTTGTTGGACCAGCAATACACAGCCATACATTACCACAACACCGTGTGACTCATGACCAGTGGACTGTACATAGGTCTACAGCAACTGTGCAGACTACACATGTACCGACAGGGTTCCATCATGTGATATGCATTGCAATGATACCACTGTACATAACCAGGTCAGCTCTACACATAACAGGGGCCCTGGGTCTTACACAGCTGTGACAGATGACTGTCGCTGTACACCAAAGAACACACATGTTTGGATATGACATACATGTAATCGCAGTGGATATGTGCATGGACCACACACACAACATATATGTACATAGCATAGCATTTGCTGTCCTCCATGCAGACAAGTGGCTACAGCAATCACACGCACGCAAATGGAAGGTGGGTCCATGGCTGTTGAATGCTAACAGTACATGAGGTAGCAATGTTGACTGAGGACACATTCCCTCTGTACTAGTTACCCATGACACCCATCTTATCATACAACAGTCCATGTGTTATGTATGTCATCACACATGTCCACCAATTGCAATGCATACAAACATGGCTACATGACAGGCACGTAGGACCAACACACATGTACAATTTGTAGTGTGTATGCAGCTACCATGCATGTGCAGTAGCTGATGTATGTAACTCATCTGTGCCTAACTACAGCATGCAGTTGCAATGCAGCCCCGTCATTGACACCTGTAAATGGTGAAATACTGACAGTACGGTAGGATGTACATCAGGTATCTATGGATGTGTGCACATAAAGTGGTGATCCACCTGTGCAGATGGATGTTTGCTGGGGACGGCTCACAGGTGTGTCACACGCCATCCTACCATTACATGTGCAAACAGTACGCTATGTTACTGTTACTTGACGGTAAAGACATAAAACCTACACAGTGGTCAGGTGTTACTGACTGTAAGTCCCTTGACACCTGTAACACTTACATCCTCCCATGTGCATATAGCACCACAATTGCCGGAGGTAGCGTTGGTACACATAATGTGGCCAATACTGCTGCATGTCTGTCAGAAGTATCATCATATAGCAGGTGTATCATTCACAGTACTGCTTTGTGTGTTTGCTTGTGTGACCATATATGCCACATATGGTGGGGAATACATCCAAATTGTTACACACCCCTGTACACTGTTGCAGAGATCTGTACATACAGCAGTGTGGAAAGCATGACGTACGCAGGGGTGGTGTGTGTATCACACACATATCAGCTATCTGTATGTGAATGACATTTGTGGTCTCCACAGTGTGTATGTGTGTGTGTGTGTGTGTGTGTGTGTGTGTGTGTGTGTGTGTGTGTGTGTGTGTGTGTGTGTATGTATGGCTGTCTGATGCATGGAGTGAGGGTGTATGCTACCATACAGAACACACAGGATCCCTAACCCCTCATGGTGATGCAGTTTACTACCCTGTTGATGCCATCAGTCTCAGCCATACTGGCTACCTGTACATGTTCTTCCTCTGTGTCACGTTGTGTGGGTGCATGGTACTGTGAGGGTGATTACCACATAGGCAGGGATGCTCACCTCAACACTATGGAGTGTGCGTTATAGTGTTGTTGACCCCGTGAGTGTGGGCATGTTCCTGTAATGTGACAGGGTATTACTGCTACACAGTGAGGCCTCATGCTATCAAGTGGTCTCTAACGTTGTCATCAGCCGGACCGCTGTGTACAACCCCTGCACCATGTCAACATACCTGTGATGTGACCTGGTATGGATGTCAGGTCTCTAGCCACTGTAGCCTATTAAACAGCCCACATGCTTCTGGATCAGTATATGTGTGGACATCTGTGGTATGTTAGCCTTTCCAACAGTCAGGTTGAGGATACGTATAGCATGCTGATATTGCTATACGTGCCTGTGAGTACTCCACAGTTACACATGGGAGACTGCAAAACCTGCTATCTGTAGGCACATGCAAGTAGACCATAAGGAGGGAACCAGGGCATCATGACCAACATGCTGGTACTGTTGTTACCGAGACACATATTGTGAACATATAAAAATGCATGCTAAACCTGTACTACATGGTATGTCTGGTGCGTGTTGACAGTACACAACTAATGTAATATACACTTCTCTCACTATTCTTACACAACTAATGTAATATACACTACTCTCACTATTCTGTTCACCCTGTGCATCACACCATTTGAGCATGCCCCTGCACCGATACTGTGGATGATAGGGATGTGGTACAGGCTTCATCATATGCACAGGGTGATAATGTTTGCCAGGGGCATATGCTGCACCAACGGATGAAATCATGTGTGTGGGTAAGGGCCGGTGATCTGATTGGACACGTCTGTTCAGTATGCATGTGGGTGTTGTGGTGCCCTATAGATGTGTTTTCTTTGTGCATGTATGTGTGCATACAGTTCTGCCTTTTGTGAGGCCTACACAGGGGTATTATTGACAGCTCCAGATTGTACAGACCAGGATGTACAGCTCACTGTGTCCGGCCACGGCCACATGACCTGTGCCTGCCAGGGGTTGCACGGGCACTACCAGGCAGAGGTACAAATTGGCTACTGTCCAATGACACATGTCCGCTGGAACCGTGCCCCCGCTGGGAGCATCCAGGGCCACGTCCACATGGCCTGCTGTGTCCTGGTGTGGACAGCGCAGCACCAGCTGCACTGCTACTGCTACCGGCACTATGGGAGCGGCCATGTGAGGTTGCACGCTCACATTGACCTGCACTAGGTGGTGTAGCTGGCCTACATCCACATGGCCTACGCCTCACTCCTACCAGATGTTCCAGCACAGACAGCTCACGCTCGCGGATTGCCATGCCATGGTCAAAGATTCTGACCATGTCACCCAATCACCTGTCCAGAACATCAGCAATCTGCTGTTCAGCATTTGCCAATGCCTGGATGCTGTCATTTAGAGTATGGATAGTAGCCCTCTGCAGACTCTGCCCTTCTCTGTTCTGCCATTCAGCATGTGCTTGTGCTGCCATTACAGTCTGGAACATGCGGCTGGTGATACCAGCTGCTGCGCTCTGTCCTGCAGGTGCATGTCTGCCAGAGGTCCTCCTACGAGCAGCACCAGCCACATGCCTGTGTGGCACATCTGCAGTTAATACACTGACACCATGGTGTGGAGACACACCATCTGTAGCCATCACACGTTCCTGTTCCACGCTAACAGATACTGACTGTCCTTCCTCTATGGCCACTGGTGATGCAGTATGTGTTGGCAGCAGAACTGTGTGCGTGGAAGAGGGGGACATAGCTGGGATGCAACCATTGGCACAGATTCAGCCCCTGACAACCCTGCCTGTACCTCATGTATATGTTCATCACTGCTAGAATCTGTGGGGACACTAACATCAGATGGACCGCTGGAGGGTAACGCACCTACATCACCTGTGAATGCAAAGAAAGACTCTAAATTAAAATAGACACACACACAGACACACACACAGACACACACAGACACACCATGCATGTGATTTGACATACGGCATGCAGCATGCATGTGATACAGCAGACGGCATGCAGCTCAGACATTAATAGTGTTAGCTAGCATACCTCCCTGGGGTGCACACTACAGCAAGCAGGTGTCATATCTGTAGCCATGCAGTTCACACAATCATGGTATTAAGCATGCATCCCCATGATATACCATGTGGACCAGAACAGGTTAACAGTACACATGGCTGACGTGACCTTAACATGTAATCTGCTGACGTGTGCATTAACATGCATACATGTCTGACACAATGGTGTCCTGACACATGTACAGTGTCATAATGGGCATCACATTGCAGTGTTGTCTGTACGCCCTACAGATAGAATGCATGTTTAGCAAATGTGCATGAGCATGGAAGGGTAGTGTGAGCTGTCTACATTGCTATACAGGGTGAAGTACAGACACTGTGCCATTGCATGGCATAATGAGGCTTCTATATTGCTATACAGTGCATAATATGCACACATTGCATAGCCATAACTGCATGCATACCCATGACATAACTGTGGATTGTGACCCACGATGCTGAGGTGTATACACACCAAACCATGCTGTGTCATGTGACAGGTCACTGGAAGACCTACAGATGACACTCCTGCATAACTACTACAGAGTCTTAGCTGCCTGGCAACCATGTCCACGCATGGCAGACTTGTCAGTTTACCATGTCCCACATGACATTGATGTACCACACACACGAGGTGCACAGCTAAAGGTGATGTCCTACAGCAGCAAGGGAAATGTACAGTATCTGTGGCCTGATGTGGTGTCAATGTCTGTGGAAGCTGTACAGGTGACTACTGTCATGCTGTCACACAGTTGTGATGTTCAACACATCTTATATGGGGGACGTAAGTGACACCTCCACTAGCTGTGCACAGGATTTTAGGATGTCCAGTGTACCACATCAACTGTATAATCAGTCAACTAAGGCTATAATTTGACCATGTGTGGACAATGTGCAACAGGGTGTATACACATCCCATCTACTGTGTGGCTACATGTCTCTGGCCATCCCCCATGGCCATGTGTGAACATGTGTTGGCCAAATGTTTGTGATGGCCTTCTATCTCACATGTTTGTGTTGTCCCATGTGATATACACCCACATATGTCAGATATGTCACCATCCATAGGGCTATGCAGACAATGGGTTGTATGTTTGGTATGTGGGGTATGTCTTATGGGATAGTGTGACAATATTGCAGCCAGAACACTACGTGTCTGGGACATGTCAGATGGCACATGACAATGTGTGCACCCATTGCAGGGGCATATAACACAATGGTGACTCCTGTGGGCTGCCCATATCCCAGCTCACTGTGTGGTACTGTTTGCGTACCACACGTGTTGTTCCAATGTATAGTACATATGTCTACATTGTACAACACCTCCACCGTTGTATGCACAGCTGTCCACACATGTAGCAATAACAGATACTGTGGTTTTATGTTGGTAATTCATTTCATTTGCATATATTGCACATGGGTAGCCAGTGTGAATGATGGGTGATGCGAACTGTATATCGTGACTGGACAGAACATCAAGTGTACAAGTGTTAACTGGCCACATGGTGAATAGATCTATGCTTTAACATGCCTGATACTGATGACAGTCTCACCTGCAACCGACTGATGTCTGTGCGGCACGCCTGAGGTACCTGTATAGGGGTGACACAGCAGTTTGAACATTATCCATGACTGTATGACAGCCACAGGGTGCACTGTGCATGTTAACATATTTGCCTGTACAACAGCATATAGTATGCACATGTGTGCATACACAGGGTAGCATACTGTAGTATTCAGCATGTGTGTCAACATACCTTGCATATGATGTTACATTACATAATGTACAGTGACACATGCAACTAAATGGGATATAATAGTCACACGTGCAGTACTGACTTACCAGGCAACTCCAGGCTCATTGGTTGGGAGACACCCACCTCCACAATGACAGCTAGTTTTTGTGGATGCTGTTCTGAGGGTGTCCCCAGACTGGCCAGTAGCTCCTCGGTGTGTGTGAGTGGGGGCTGGGTTAGTGGCCCACCACCTGTTCCACCTTGTTCCCTGGCGATTGCAGTGGCATGCTGTTTTGCATGTCGTATCAACTCAGTGCAGTGTCTGTGCACCTGCTGGTAGGTGCGGTTATGCCCACCCACATCATTCACCCTCCTGTGAAGATCCTGCCACAGGTCATCACGCTGCTGGGCATGCTCTGGCACATGGCTGAAAAACACCTCGTAGTTCTCATGGAGGTATGGGATGAGGACATCATCCTCCTGGCGGCTGTACTCTAGCAGGCGTGAACGAGGCATTATCTGTAAAACATAATGATGGTGACAGGTCACAGTATCAGAGATGTACAGAGATACTGCTGCACATACATTTCTAGTAAGTCTAGTACATCTGCACAGTTATCTTTGCAAATCATCATGACACTGACACGAATGACATGTTTGGGTCACACACATGTAACACCCGTTATGCATTGGATATCATCACCATATATGTGTGTCACCTCATTACATTGTTCATACTCCATGTGAATGCTGTCTTGATGTGGGCATGTCTGTTTGCCTGCACTGGTGTCCTTACCTATCAGCACATGCCTGGATGTGTCCACGGTAATGCTGTTGACCTTGATGCTGTGTATATGTCACATATCAACACATACACTGCCTTAATGGACTTGAGCAGTGACAATGCACACATATGCATAGAAACCTTTACATGCATGTGTTTTGCCATATACATCGACACGGCACTGTACAGTTGTTCAACATCCTGCCACGGATCGCCTGTGTTGCACATGTGATAGACATGGGACAATGGCTAGTCGGACGTCATTCGCATGGATGGTTATCAACTATAGCATGTACGGGCAAGGTTTCCTAGCTGTATCCAACAGCCATTTTCCAGACAGTTGATGATACATCTACCATGCGGTCATCACACCATGTATGACAGGGATGACATGTGCAGCTTTGATGGACAGGGTTGCATGGTATGGTGGGAGTATGTCACATGTATGGCACATGGATCTGTCCAGCATGCAGTGATCCTAGTAGTAGGATGCGATCCTAGTAGTAGGATGGTGGCTGTCCATGATGTATGTCTTTCAGATCAGGATATGTACATGTAGCATGTCCAACATCATAGTGTTGCACATGTCTTTATGCAAGGTAGCCAGCATGCTGCATAGTGGAGGTGAGGATTGTGAAGGCTGGTATCGCCCATCCACGCATGGCCAATACCCCTTAAAGGTGATATGTGATCCAATATTGGTCACCCGAGTGCTGAGTATGCCTGTCCAATGATCTCCATGCTCATGGATGGCACCCTGTCATGACATGGGTGCCTCATATGACTACCTAAGAGGCCTGGAGACGTCACCAACTCAGGGAGGTGAACTGCACAGCACCATCCCTTACACAGTGTCCATAATGTTGACCGCAGCCTAGGTGGTAGTTAATGGGTACAGGGATATTCACCTAGTGGTGACAATGCTGATATCATCTGTCAGAATGTGCACATATGTCACACACCTCACCCACAAAGCCCATTCTGTATGTTGTTCACAACACTGAGACAGCTATTGCTCATAGGTCATGGCCATTCACATCCTTACATACACAGATTCCTCGCATTTGTCTGTGTGGTATGGACTACAATGAGGGGGTAGTACAACACATTAACTCTGTTTTACTTCAGCTGGCACTGGTGTGATATGCACATGTCACTGTGGCACCTTTTGTAGTGTTGATTCTGTCAACAGGCCACTGGTAGAACACTCCTGTGACATACGAAGGTACATGTAGTCAAACATCCATACTGTCATCTACATCTCTACTGCTAACATCTACATTGATAATGGTTCATGGACTTGCAGACCATACCCAGCAGGGTAATAGTGCGGTGCCACCAATTATGACTGTCGTCACCACTTGTGGGTTGATATTATCCAGTACCCTATCTGTATTGTATTTTCATGCTCAGCACTTGTTCAGAACTTGAGCACTTCATGAGCTACTGATTAATATAGCACCCATTCCACACCATTTCTCACAAGTACACTGTCTGTCCTTACATTTCCAGCTTGCTTACAGTACAACAGCTGTTGTACACACGTAACTCACATAGGTTCATAGGTTCATAGGTTTATACTAGGCTATCTGCCCTAAGGCATTTATAAGCCTAGCCCAAATTTTTGTGGCTTACGCCACCCCTTATATGAAAAAATACTGTGCCCATTAGTTTGTTGTGCCTCTGTCCAGCAGTGACACAGAGATGATTCCTGGGGTAAACCTACGATCTCCCATCCACAGGTCAAGATTTCTCTTGAACAGAGCCAGCGAGGTGCTCTGCCTCACATGGACCGGGATTTTATTCCACAGCATAGGGAGTCTCTGAGTGATAAATCTATCCCTCCAGCACGTCCTATTTATATCCATGCTAAGGTTTAAGTCGCTTGCTCTAGTGGTTTTGGTGGATTTGGATTTTTTGAGGTGGAGCATGTCCATTAATTCCGGGTTGGACATTGCCTTGTATGTCAGGCACATGTCACCTCTGAGCAGACGGTATGCGACTGAATAGAGCTGGAGTTTCTTCAATCTGGAAGCATATGACAGATTTTGGAGTCCCTTTATCCTTTTGGTGAGGAACTTTTGGGGTCTCTCCAATTGCTGCAGATGTCGGGTGAGATACATCCCGAATGGGGCATTGTACTCGATCATTGGTCTGATAAGTGAAGAGTACAGGGGAACAATGACCTCACTAAATCTGGATGTGAATCCCTTCATGATCAGGTGGGCAATGTAGAAGTTCTTTCTAACCACTTTAGCAACGTGAGTGTCAAAAGAAAGGCCAATGTCAACCTGGGTCCCCAGGTCCCTGATAACCTCTTCTGTGCTTAGTGGATTGCCACCTATATGGTAGCTTGGGGTTACCTTGTTTTTCCCGAAGGGTATGACAATACATTTTTTGGCGTTTAACTTCAGGCCATGGCTTTGGCACCAGCTATCTGTTTCTGTGAGTCCCTTCTGAAGGATATCCGTGTCCGATGCACTTTCCACTATGGCGCCCAGTTTGCAGTCATCTGCAAACTTTGTCAGCCAAAGTCCTCCCATGTTGGCCTGTACTTCTGAGAAGTAGATGCGAACAATAGGGGCCAAGGACCGAGCCCTGTGGGACACCACTTGTGACCGGCTTGGAGTCTGACATAGCCAGCAACTCTAACCCTGTGGGTTCTGTCCTTAAGCCAGTTTGCAACCCATCTTGTGACATATGGGTTTACATTTAAGTTGGTAAGTTTTTCTACAATACCCAAGTGGGGTATTGTGTCGAAAGCCTTTGCAAGGTCAAGGTAGGCTGTATGGACTGCCTTTCCCTCATCAATGGCCTTGGTGACTGTTTCGAAGAAGTCGACCAAGTTCAAAAGGCATGATCTTCCCTTGACGAAGCCAAACTGGGTCGGGTCCAATGTCTGCAAGTCCCCTATATCTTTGTTTATGAGCTCCATTATGATCTTCTCCATAGCTTTGCAGACTAGACTTGTTAAGCTTATGGTGGGTAATTACCAGGGTCCGTAGAGGCACCACCTTTGTGGAGTGGGACCACAGTTGCCGTACGCCACTCCTTGGGCATGTATCCTGTGGTAAGGCTGAGATTAAACAGCTGCCTTATGTGCGGGTTTAATTCCTCATTTAGCTCGTGTAGCACACAGCCGGGGACACCAGCCGGTCCCATTGATGCTGTGTTTTTAGCTTTAGAGAGAGCAGCTTTCACCTGCGCATTTGAGATGTCTGGGAGGCTACACTCCACTGGGATAGTTATCTCTCCTTTAGGGGGGGAGAGGGGGGGTAAAGTTTGCACTGAACCTGTCTGCCAGTATGTTGGCAATGTCTGTGGGTTCAGTGATTTTTGTATCATTTTGGACTAATTCTGAGCATATCTGGGAGTTTCCACCCAGGTTCCTAACATAGCTGAAAAAGGCCTTATGATTGTCCTTTGAATCCATGGCAATTTTTCTCTCAAAATTGGCCTTAGCTGATTTTATGAGTGCTCGTATTTTTTACTAATAATGATCAGGGGTGACTTCCTTTATGGATTTTGTTCTATCATGTAATAGCTTTCTCCTCTTATTGTAAAGTTTGTTAATGGCTGGGGTCCAACAGACTGGACGTTTGCCCTTTGTGGAAAGAGTCTTGGTTTTATTTGGGATTGCCTGATCCATGCAGTCCTGGAGGTGTTCATAGAAGGCATTTGTAAGGGCTTCCGCAGCTTGGTTGTGGTTTCCACTGGCTCAGGGGCCTTGAAGGATACCACACCAGTCTTGAGTAGTGTCAAGGTTGCTTTAGAAGTTCTTCACTGTGGTCTTTTTGTTTGGGGTGGGGGCGGGATGTGGATTTCCAGTGAGATTAGTTTATGATCAGATCTCACCAATGAGGGATATACTTCCGGTGTGGAGCATTTTGTCCCCATGTTTGTGATAATGAGATCTAGTATATTTTCTCCTCTCATGGGAACAGTGACTAGCTGTTCCATGGCATTTGAATTTATGAACTCCAGGAACCATTGGGCTAGAAAGTTAGGGCTTGAGTAATGTTCCCAGTCTATATTCGGGGACATATCTTGTGAGACATGGTTGTATATACAGGCATGTCCAACTGTCACGTACCAGTGCTATTGCCTGTCTATATGATGAATACGGTGTACATGTGGCAATAGAGCAATTGTCTCATGTACAAAGTCAATGCTCACCTCCCAACATACAACACTACAGCCTGTGGGAGATGCACATATACAGCCATGCTGGGGGTAATGCTGTCACCAACCCTGACTGAACCTGACAATCATGTGGGGATGTGAAACATTTGCAACACACCCCACTCATCACACAGTCTCACAAGATCTCCACCACCACAGGCCACACATACGAGTACAACTCTGTGTAGGCACCAAAGGCAGCCTCCATCACCAAACACAACAACAATAACTTATAGCCCACAGACTCATGTAGGCCCATCACATACAGCCAATAGGGTGTTATAACATACACAACACACCAGTCATAGGTGACTCTGTAGGTGGTCACACTGATGTCCCACTCAGCAGGCTACACAAGGCAATAGTCACTTACATCTTGCTTTCGGGTAACTGGTTCTGCAACATAACCTATGCACCCATGGCACACCTCACCAGGTACAATTTGACTGTCATTCGCCATGTTAGTGTGACTGCCCTGAGATGCAACTTCACAGACTACATGTGCAGGGACATGAAATAGCTCACCGGTCTTGTAGGCCTGAAGGTATGGGCCAAGCCCTGGGGAGCATTATGCATTCATCCTGACCTGATACCATAGTACAACGACTGACTGTGTCACTTCACCAGTTGCCTATGCTTCTGCTGTCATTCCACAGGCATCTGGTATCTGTCTGCTTTGATTGACATGGTCAACAAAACACGATGCTTTGGCACAGATGACCTGCACCTGTCAGCCCTGGGTGTACAGATAACATGTAAGGCTCTTGCTGCTTTTATACTGCCTGTCTTGCACAGTTTCCAATAACATTCACCACCAGAATGGGAACAGGCAAGCAAAACATGGGGTCATGTGATGCAGTGCTTGACATCTTCATCTCTGACGCACGCAGGCAGGGCACTCCTTATAATGGACCACTTCAATATCTCTGCAGTGACTGGGACTTGCCTCTAGGCTCTGCAGAGCACACCTGCAATGACAGGTTATACACAGATCACACCTTTCAGTCATGTAACCTGGACCGGCACACCCACGGCTGAGGTGTTCCCATATTCCACTATGTTGTACACACATCCTGGCTAGTTACTTAGCACAATGCATCAGAGGTGCTCCACGTGCAACTAACTGTGGCCAGCACTGCTATACACATTGTAACATGCTACGGATTCAACAACATACCCCACGGTTACCAGACCTCATTTCTTGGTGTACTGGACAGTAGGGTTCAGACAGGTACTACTGATGTGAGACTGACACTACCCCACACTTAACTGGGAAAGCCACTCATGTACTGACACATTAGGCCAATGCTGCCCGGGATTCATAACCTCCACTCGGCTGGATCAATCCATACACACCACCTCCAAGACCAACAATATCCTAGACATGGACACTACCAACATGGGACTGGTGTTCCACACCTGGGGTTATCCCCTCGTTGGTGGATTCCGAACATATGCTAATCACCCTTGTTATCCACATCACAGCACCACACCCTTCACAGCATACACAGTACAAGAGTACTACAACGCCTACTACAGATGTCTTATGACAGCAGCAGTTAACGTCATGACACCCGTGCAGATGGACAATGCACATACAAATGCTGAAACATACCCCAGTGCACTTCATTAGCACATACATGACTGCATGGATCATGCTATTCCACACAGAGCCATGATGGTACCCAACAGATAACGGATGCCACTCTGGGGGTCCAGTTCCATGGACATAATTTACAGCAACAGGTGGAGGCTGTTGCAAAGTGGAGTACAATCCCATGGGTGGGGTAGCTCACTGGTCAGCCTCAGTAGGGCTACGGGATCTCTCATCAAATACTCTGAACCTAGCTATGTAAACATTACTGCGACACATTCCAGGGTGTACCACAAGGCATTATGGAGGTATGTCAGTAGTCAATGGCAATACCCACATCTGCTCTGGCATACAACAGTTACTCAGGAACATTACAGAACCAAGTGATGTTGGCAACATGCTAGCGGATGGGTTCAATGCTAACATTACACCCTCTCACTCCCTACAGGGCCACAATCCATGCAGGAACATTGCAGTGTCCCTGCGGTCACAACTACACAGTACTAACCTGCACTCTATAAGGCCTGGAACACTGACTCCATGTGACCGTCCAACATCCCAGGCTGTGATTTACACAAACCTCTGAATGACATGTCTCCCCACTTGGCCACCATATTCAGTAATAGCCTTGTATCAGACATTGTGGCCCCTGAATGGCACACAGCAACAGTTATCACACTCTACACAGGTGGCGCCACAATGCACGAGAGGGACTATTGCCCTATTCGCCTGACTGGACTGTTCTGCAAGGCTACGGGGCACATCATCATGGAAGTCATTCACAGAGACATTGGTGGGCTCTGGTCCTTTGATGCCACCCAGGTTGGACTTGTTAGGGCCAGAGCATGGCTCCTACACCTGGTGGACTCCTTTGATACAGTTACCAGGGTAGTTGATGATGGTAAGGGGGTCCACACAGCCTACATTGTCCTCTCATTGGCTTTCAGCACCATTCTCCATTCTGGTATTGACAACATACACATCCACCTGCACATCTACCCCTATGTCTCAGGATGTTATGCAAAGTGGCTCACGGACAGGACACACACAATGAGGGTAGTATACCATAGTACCTACTGTATTTTAGTTACACTTGGCGTACCACAGTCCTCAGTCATAGGGCCCCTCATGTTCGGTATATGCTTCCCTGAGGTACAGGCTAGCACAGAGGGACTTTCCCTGACTAGCTTTCCAGACAACTGCATACAAAGCACCATGATTGATCCACCAGCTGATACTGACTCTCTCCATAAGGGTGTCACTGTGACGGATACCTGATATCAATATCATGGCCTCAAGCTGCATGACACAAGGTGCATGAACATCCCCTTTGCATTACACCTTTCACCCACTGACTATCACATAGGTGGTAGTCCCCTACATATATGTCACATTGTACGTGATCGTAGTACACACGTATGTCGCACCCACTCCTTTGATAACCATATTGCCACTGTGGCGTGGATATCCTTCTATGTGGCCACACTTATCTGTACTGGGTTTGTAGCTGGAACATAGGCACCCATTGTACCTCTGAACTCCAGACGTATACACACATTCAAGGGTACAACACCCTGTTTAGGGTGGACCTTACAGAACAGCTACGGCTTTACATACCACAGCATTAACACGCCATGACGTTTATTGAGCTCCGACAGTTGACGTATGCGGCAGAACAATGGACACCACGTCTGTACACATTTGCATACTACATACTCAGGGGTGACCTCTGCTGAACAGACAGGACCCATGTCCACAACAATATTCATGGATATACTCCACATAAGCGACATAAGCAAAAGCCACTGTGAGCAACATGTTCATGGATATGTGCACACACTCAACGATGAGTGGGATGTGCTTGAGGGTTACATTCCCAAACCAGACACTCACCATGCTTTGGAACATGATTCCTATGTACATCACTCAGGGACACTCAGTAGCACTGTTCATGTGATAAATCACTTGGTGGATGGGAGACACGCATGTATGCCAGAGATCACTGCAGTGGCTGTACTGTGCAGAGGTGCAGGTAACACATGGCTCTGCTGTTCACAGACAGGACACTACCCTAGAGAGGTGCCACTGGTGTAAACACTGTAGTTGGCCTTACACATAGACTTGCCAGACTGCATAGTACCCCACTATGAACCTGTGAAGCTATTACATGTCCTTTGTGCATGGTTAATTGAGTAGCTCTTCCATTTAGATTAGCTATCATGCTGTTACAGTGTCCCGTGACTACAAGCCATATGTATCCTGTTATTGTATATTGTACATGCCAATAGACAATACCTTTGGTATGCATGATATGCCTGTTATGCTGTGTAGAATATCTGACTTATCTACCTACAATACTGTACATTACACATATTTTACATATTATCCCATAATGCAAAGCATACTTGCACAGCTGGACCACCTTAGACATGTCTTTGTCGTTATATGCCCATACACATGCCTACTGTGACAGTATATCAACATATACTATCCCCTGCTATGGCACGTACTTGTTGGACCTACCCTACCACTGACGGCGGGTGGTATGGAATTGTTCTGTTTAAAGCCCTCATGTAGCATCCCTTGTGGTGCCTGTGATGATTACCTTGTGGCCCACTGCAGGACACACAATTTCTACAAGCGTTACTATGCTTAGCAAGACATCACTACATAATACCTTTTCCCACTTTATGCATTGCGGACACTTTTAATTAATACAAAACAGGCTATGCATACACTAACATAATTAATACAAAACAGGCTATACATACACTTACATATTGAGTGTTCTACATACCTTGTTATCGTTCCGGACTTTTGTAACTATCTCTCTTACACTGTTTAAACAGTTCTATGGTATGAGCATATGGTTTGAATGTCTGGCAAGTTATCCTTATATACGTCAATACCTGTAACATGTGGTTTCCTGCCACCAATTGGTGTTCCTGAGTGAATTATTACTTGCACATCAGCTGTGCAGCTACTCCATTCACCAATTATGCGGCAACAGTGGGGTATAATTGAATTCTCCACTTGGGCATTGCCCATTTGCCCTACCTTCGGGGAGACGGCATGTCTTGTGTTTTGTTGTGTGTAATTGCAACTGCTATGTGTAGAGACATGGATAGTTTGGATTCATGTCCCCCGTGGATTGTGTGTGACGGCTAGAGTATGTGGTTCTACATGTGAGTGTACCTGTCATCCCAACCATCTGATAAGGGACTATTGCAAACAAAACCTGTAACATCGCTGTTTGTTCCATTATACAACGGCTACGATTTCACATGGCGCCTTTAAAATGTGTCTCTCACAAGGTATGTTAACGCTTCGGCAGATGTAATTGACTGACTGGATGTTTGTGCTGTAATTACAGTCTGTATTGCTATAGTTTCATGTGTGGGGGATGTAGGTGGGTATACGTAGCATATACAGGTATGTGGGGCTTGCATTTCTACATATTCCGTATATGTGTGTGGGCTCCTTCCCTAATTAAAGACCTATCAGTTAGTAGACTTTTGTTACGGGCATATACATTGGGCCATTGTTAATTGGTTTCTATATAGTATGCAGGTGAGGTTGATACTTCCATACCTCCGGAATTACAGTGATATGTAAACGGATGTTACTAAATGACAGCTGTCCCGTGTATTTCTGTCCCAGATATTTGCACTCATTGCAGTTGTGTTTGTAACTGAACCTCTTTGGCATGGGTTGCCACCTTTTCAAATGGCCATTGTGGGACACTTGTGGGACACACATCGGTGTTTGCAGGCTGACACATACCCATGGTCAGTACACAGGATAGCACATACTTTTATCCTCAATACATACTTATTGTTGTAGGACTTTGGCTACTTATCATATTGCATGTAACATTTACGTTTCTTACATACAGGCATAACTATTTAATGCAACTATTACATAATATATGGGACATAATAATGTCCTACAATCTCAGACATTTGACCTTTTTAATGTTTTATGTCAGGACACAACTGCCCAGGGAGGGGCTGTCCCTCCTGATGTGGGACAGGTGGTAACCGTATGCCTATGGCTAGCTATAACCACACCTACCGTAATGATCTACCTCTGAGTTGGCACTAACAGACACACGATGCAAATGCACACACACATTACAGTCACATGGACACACACATGGCACCCTCAACACACACATACACAGACTACGGCAATCACAAACACAGTTGAACACAGTACCTACGTGGACCGCAACACCGGCAGCGGTATCTAAATGTCCCTTCATATCGTGATAATATTACTCTCAGTTCTAGTGTTCCGGTACTGTGTTCTTTCGTTCTTTCATCCTCGTGGTTACGCGTGTCGGTATGTGACACATTCCATAGTTGTCGATATCCTATTTATTTGTACCTCCATGGTAGTGTACATATCGTTGACCTATCTATATATTTGCAGATATCGGTGAATCCGTATATATCAACATATATCTCTCTATCACCCTTTCTATCTGTATTTTAAACATATATATATATATTTATATATATATATATATATATATATATATATATATATATATATATATATATATATATATATCTGACAGAGAGTGACAGGCAGAATACACCTTTCATTGTGTACTTGTCAGTGTATACTGTTTCCTGGACTCTGCACGTTTGTGTTTGAACCTGTCACATTACACTCCTGCCGGTGGTACATCTTGGCTACCATAGTGTTAGGTGATTGTATACATGATTGCGTGTTCTACTCCTGGCAGTGGTCGTTTTACCCTTCAGAGGAGGCACTATTAGTACAGGGGTGAATAATGCTGGTTTCACCTGTTCTGGACATCACTGACCGTGATCTGTGT
Source organism: Protopterus annectens (assembly GCF_019279795.1). Taxonomy (NCBI): domain Eukaryota; kingdom Metazoa; phylum Chordata; order Ceratodontiformes; family Protopteridae; genus Protopterus; species Protopterus annectens. The sequence goes on along the minus strand of NC_056730.1, from coordinate 958,212,581 downwards.
GTTATTCAGAGAAGCGTAGCCCTGTTTCTCACATATCCGTATAGTCATATTTAAATGACACTTACCAGCACTGGGCAACGCATATTCCCGCTAACGTTTGCTAAACATGATCTGATGACCTGCATCCGACATGCATTATTCGTGCCTTCGGGATTATATTACATCCCTTACAGGACGTGGGACCGGGAACATGCACGATGGTCACTGCATTTACCACTTGGGCATCTGGGATTTGTACACGTGTTATGGCATTTTGTATGTGGAGTATACTGCGGCTGTTACTCCATACTGCAATCAAATGGGTAACTCAGTTAGTTTACATATGGATGAGTCCAATTAATGGTATGTCCATGTGATGTGTACTGGATGTGCTCCAGCATTGGGTATGTATATCACAGTGAGCCACACACAATAATGTGCTACACCTTCAAACGGCCATAGGTGGAGCATGCGGGGGTGATGGATATCTGTCATGGGTACACCCCATGCCTTGACACAGCATCCATGATTACATTATGTGGAGCCCCTCATTAACACAGCAAGGAATCCGTGCAGAGTGTGTGGAGAACAGTTCTTACACACATGTGATCCCATAATTGCCTCTGCTCCACTGAGCGACAGTTGGTTACTCGATGTTGTGGCGACAGCAGACACTGTTTGCCTCATTTGGAGTATGGCCTCTGACAATCGGGCGTGTACCTACCGATGTACCTAGGAACCTATACACACAGCACCAACATATGCTGATAGGTGCATGTACTGTTCAGGTGTTGACATTCCTTGTTCCAATAGCTGTTGTGTGTACAGTGTTTGAGGGCTGCCTATGTAAGATTCACACAGTAGGCCACCTATACATTACAATTTACAGGTGGTCGTGTGTGTGTGCCATCCATTTTACTGTGTGTGCAGGTGGAGAGGTGTGCCAGTCCGTAGGGGCCTACACTGTCAGAGTATGTGCTATACGTTCCCTCTTTGCCAAGGCATAGGCATATTGGGCATGCCTCCATCTGCCTACTGGGGCTGGCACAGGGTGTTTGTGGTCTGAATCCCTCTGTGCCTGTGATGGTCTTGGCAATTGCAGTGGGCTGTGAGGGCCTTCACCATTTTGTCCCTGCTGCAGCTGTTTCCACAGGATCATATTATGTAGCATGGCACATACTATGAAGATGTGGGCACACTTGCCTGGAGAGCACTGCAAGGTGTGTCCAAGCAATGGAACCGTGATTTCAGCATCTCGAACATGCGCTCTATGATGATTCTGGTTTGTGCATGTGCCTCATTATGGCATTCTTGCATGGGTGTGTGTGCATTTCTGATGGGAGTCATCATCCACGGCTCCAGTGCATAGCCAGCATCCCCCACAAGGTGGCCATGTGGGATGTCCCCCCTGACAAATACCTGATACAGCTGTGAGGCATGCCAGATATGGCAGTCATGGTAGCTTCCAGGGCTGCCAGCACACACATCCATGATAATGCCCTGGGCATTGCACACAACCTGGCAGTTGATGGAGTGGAATCCCTTGCGGTTTATGTAGCGCCTACCATGCTGACCGGGTGGTGACTTGATATGTATGTGTGTGCAGTCTATCGCACCCAATACCTCTGGGTAGTGTGCCACATGGTGGAAGTGATGCATATTGCTGGCCAACTCCTCCTGAGTTCGGGGGAAGTATATATGCTTATTGGCATGTGGTAACATGGCATCCAGAAACTGGTGTAGTACCCTGGATGCTGATGCCTGTGAGATCCCCATTATATCTCCAGTTGGCCTTTGAAAGGTACCTGTGGCTAGTATTCGCAAGCTTACACATACCTTCGTGTCCACTGGGATGGGTTCCCCTCTGTTGTTTCTGGTTCTCAGGCGTGGCCAGCACAGCTCAACTATTTGCTGTAAGATGTCCCTGTCCACCCTGTAACACTCTACTATCTCCAGATCATGTAGCCCCTGGTAGGTTACCCTTGGTCTGAACACTCTTCTCCTCCTCCGTGGCTTGCAGTGGTTGTCAGCATCATCTTCCACAACACCATTAGTCTCTAACACATGGTGATGAATCACAGCTATGGCAGCTCCCAACATGTACATTTTAAAAGTTCCCCGTGTGTTTACACCTATGGTGCAGTGTTTGGGAATACACAGGTGTGTGTAGGGTGCTTTCACACTTTATACTATTGTGCTGTGAACACCGATGATGTCATAGGGTGTGTATGTATGATCATAGCTACAGGGTATCTTATGTGTTTTACTACAGGAACTACTATTGTGGTGCCTTTGGTGTTGAATTACATTTGGCTGCTGTGGATTACCTCTTGCCCTTCCCTTTACATTTCTTCACGTTTCATCTACCATTTCCTGGCATGCATCCTGCAGCCTGCTTTCATTTGTACTTTCCTAGACCTGGCTTATCTTGCGTAATGTGTTCTATTGCCGGTCTACAGTAGGTTTGCTTTGTTCTGCTATGACAGTTCTCCTTTCTTTGCAATCCAACACCTCCCCTATCCTGTTTTGCAGGTTTCTGCGAGCAGACTTGTCAGCTGCCGTCGATTGCCCGCTGTGAGTTAATAGGTGTTAATTGCTCATTTGTACTCCAATTACCCTACTGCGGCATTTCCTTCTTTTCTTCCCCTGACCTTCCTGTTTGTGCTATGGTTTGCGGCGCGTGCATCTGCTTACCGGGTTTTGGGTACGTTTTCATCCCTGTACACATGCGCTTTCGGGCACCATATGTGCTCTCAGCTAAACGATGCTATACCTACCTCCCCACCCCTGTCCTGCGGCTTTGCTTAGCAACGGCCAGGCCAGATTTGCATTGATCCAATGTGCTTACATCTATGGTGGCAAACCCCACTGCTGATGTCATGTATACCTCTGAGACACTCATCGGTGTTATAGCGCTGCACGGTATGGTACATCCTTAATCCAGCGGGACGTTTGCGATTCAGTATTACCTGCCTCATTTGCATGGCATTGACTACTAATTCATAGTTACCACGCCAAACACTGTCACAGACCCTTAGCAACCCTTGCAGCTTGGTTGCGGTGTACCATGCATACCATTGAGTATTATGGTGAAATCCTGATTTGTATTACATTGCGATTTTATGACATTTGTATATATTTTCTTTGTGTTCCAGTTTGCGCACACATGCCCTGCGGTTGTACTTTGCGTTACTGCGGACATGACATTAAATGTTCTTTTTTAGTTGTTGTGCATCTTTTCTTATGCCATTGGCTGTGTATTTAGCCATTGGCATATGTTAACTTTGTAATACATGAGTCTGGTCTGCTTCCATAGCTCCGATGTTCTGTTTGGGAAAATGTAAACCGTGTTTTTTGGTTTACATTTCCGTGGGCTTACGCTACGCCTGCACCACTTCATGAATCGCTATGTACCTTCATTTGCATGGTGCGGCACTGCGCATGGGGTGATTAGCATACCTAAGCCGAGGGCTGCGCAGTTCTGGCATACACAGGTAGTGCACGTTGAATTGGATCATACCTGAATCGCTCGATGGCCATATTTGGCGTTATACCACCTATGCTACACCTGCGCCTGGCGCAAGCTTCATGAATCCCGGGGAATGTCTATTAGGGAAATATAATGGGGCTAATTTATGAACGCCTATACTAAGTGTTGCTATCGTGTATGTGTCAGGGGTGTACCATGCCCACAATAGCATGCCATTTCATATTCTTAAATAGCTCTATACTTAGTGTAGAACTTCAAAACAAGGGTAAATTCCAGAATATGCTAATTAAAGCATAACTATACAAATTACATGCTAATTAACCAATCCAACATGATCAGGCTAGTCAGGAAGATATAAAGTAATCATGTACAGGGTACCCATTTGCCCTAAAATACAAAACTTTTTGGAATACAGCCAAAAGTGCACTTAGAAAAAATATTAGGGCTTATTGCTGTCATCATTAACCTGTATGTGCAACAAGCTTGAGTTCAAGGTGCTGCTGTTGCTGCCAGACCTCAGCCTAGAAGAAGGGTGTTCAGATGCCATTTGACTTATTATAGACTGTGTAAGACAAACATTGAATAGAGATTCCTGGTGGATAGGGGAACACTAGAGGAAATATGTAACTTCTGTCACTCTCACCTGAGACTCTAGGAAAATCGTGGAGAATGCATCCCAGTGGAAACAAGGGTATGTGTAGCATTATGTATACTAACTACAAATACATTCCAGAGACCACAAGGAATACATTAGGAGTGTCACAGGTCTCAGTTTCTAGAATATTCCATTATTTTTAAATGCAATGTTATAACATGCAAGGAAACATATTTGTTACTCAAGCACACTATAGGAGAGAGCAAGAAACATCCAGGAAATTTATTCAATTGCACACTTCCCTGAAGTTTTTTTTGTCATAAATTGCATACACACACCCACACACACAGAAATAAAATCCTCACTTGGTGAACAGGGAAAGAATTATATTAACAGGAAAGGATACCACTCTATAAACCAACAGATCGTCTGTAATTCCCGAAGGATAATCTGCAGAGTCTGTGTAGATAATCCAGGTATTTTCCATGACTCACACATATGGCACACCTATGAGTATCCACAAGGTTTGCCAGGTGTGACTTTCCAAAAGTGAATCTACTGGTGAATGCAGGTTATGGACTGGGACCTTGACTCATGACACCCATGAGAAAGCCACACAACCCCACTGAGCAAGGACACAGTGATGCCCATACTCAAACTAGAAATATCATAGAATGGTTCCTTGTCATATCATCGAATGTAGCTTTGAGTGAAAGAAAAATATATTAAAATGACTGAATGTGTTTTTGACTGAAAGTACTTTTGATTGAAACATCATTTCATTGACAATTATAAAGCCTATATATGGTATTTTGGTGTCAATTATGATCATGGGAATTGTTAGGGAAGTAATTTATAAGATTATGAGTAGATTGGTAATGCCCACTGGAATGCTGTATCCTCAGTCTTTGCCCTTTCTTCAATGTGGAGTGATATCAGAGTTGGTATATTTAGTTAGAGAGTGTGGGGGGGGTGAGGCCCCCAACTTCATTTGTGTTTATTTTTTTTTTGTTTAGGTGGTACAACTGCATTGTTTCCCTGTGTGGAAACTACTGTTCGTGGTTTTGGGTCTTTGATGTTTAGTGATCGACATTTAGTCATTTGATTAACTAAACATTTGATCATGTAATATAGACCAGTGCCACTATGGAGCTGGATCTTGCACTACCTCATTGGCTAACATTGGATGATGTAGCAGCTCTCTGGCCATGTGTACACTGACCCTCTCCCAGCAGATATTCCATTACAGACAATGCCCGATTTAATGTCATTCATCTTGTCCAAGGGGTCACCCACATGATTCAGGCCCCACACATGAGAATGTACAATGTTTATACCTTGCACAATATAGTCTGAGTCCCTGGTGAAACATGGCTGTGTCTCCATGACAGCCCTACACATATGTCATGTGTCAGCTACTGGTGCACCAACATTAGAAGGATGGTGGACAACAGTCCTCCACCAAGCACCTCTAATAACTTACCTGTGTGGCACTTGGCCCTCACTGTGGCTATGGTGATAATCAACCAGTTATGCAACTGGAGTAACCTCACTACTCTGATCAACTGTGTCATCCTCAACCTGTCCTATGTCTTAGGTCTGTGTATCATTGGTATGTATAGGCATACTGGCTGTGTCTGAAACAGGGGTAGGGGATGTTGGAGGCACAACCTCAGTGTCAGACTGGCACTCTGAACCCCTGGACTGTGCCTATTCATTGCTGCCATCATCATCATCAGATACTCCATCAGGTGGTGGGAGTTGTACAGTGCCACTGGCAGGATCACCTAGCAACCAAGAAAACAAAGAGAAAAAGAGAGTACAAACTGATCAAACTTATGCTATGTAACATGTATTTTAAAAATCATACATGCTAATGCAATGCAAAATGACTTTCATGTATAACTACATCTATGTTATGTACATTAATAAGAACTAAAATGGTGTGCTTATCATGTGAAGTTGGTTGTAAAAAGTCAGAACCAAATGTGCCTATTATAATAAAGGAAGATGAAACATGACTGATAAGCATTGCATTGCAAATGACACAAGAAAAATAAAATAATCCCCTTTACAGCTGCATAATAAGAAAGATCTCCTGCAAATTTTACTGTCCAGTTTATTCCCACCTCTCTTATTGTCTCTTCTATCCACCTGTCTCTCTTTGCATTGATAATTTATATATATATATATATATATATATATATATGTATATATATATATATATATATATATATACACACACACACACACACACACACACACACACACACACACACACACACACACACAGAGACACACACACACACACGCACACAAAAAAATGCAAATTGTTTATTTATATTGCATACACAGAAATTCTGCAGTAGACATGCTTGGGGTGTCCTCCAAATCAGCAGCAACATCAATAATTCTGTGTGAACTCTGTGCTGAGCTGTCAAGATTTCTGACAGTGGACAGGTACTCCTCTGTTTCAGTCAGTGGTGGTTTGGTAGCAGGAACATCCCCCATGGCCATACATTCCAGGGCAGTTGCCACCACCATATGTCTCACCTGCATGATCATGTCACAGGCCCTCTGTCTTATTGTTGGATAGGTACAGCCATGCCCTCCTACCACTATGACATCATTGTTTATGTGCTCCTTGATATGATCACTGGAAGACTTATTATCTCTGCTTGTCTCTAATAAGAATGACTCAAGCTGAAATAGTGCCAGGATGATCATTTTCTGCATCAGTCTGTGGCATTTTATGGGGTGCAGATGTCTTGAATACCACAGCTATGTGTGGGATGAAATATAAAAGGAAAATAAAAATAAAAGCAAGCCACAACTGATTCTTAATAAAACAAATATGTTTGAATGTATCCATCCATTATGCACAAAATAATTGAAAAAGTAAGGCTCCATAACAGTACACACATGTTAGTACAGAATCCAGCCTCCTAAAAAGAAAGAAAATGAAAAACAATGCTAAAAGTATGTCAGGAGGACAACAGTTGTGTAAGTCTATTTTACACTGCAGCGTTAACAAGAATAATTTATTCTTTTTAAGTAAAAAAATTGATACCACTTTCATTGGTTATTCGCTTAAATGGAGGGCAGGCATGTATACATCACAGGCTTAACACATTTTGTGGCCTATTAATGCAAAACTTCCTGACCTTGATAATATGCCACCAATCAATAGGTGTATTATGAAATACAAACTATCAGTAAGATTAAAATAAAGAAATTGTAAAAAAAATCCTTTGCAGCAAGTCAATTGTTAAACTACAAGCAAGTTTTGAAAGCATCAGTATCAAGCTCTCTACATCTAAAACAGTTTCCGGTAGTATAATATAAGTTTATTACCTACACAGTTAGCTTGATATGGTACAGATACAGCCCTATTAGCACTATGAATATGGAAATGAGGTGGCAAGCAGGTGTGAAAAAGATGAATGTGTCATGCTAATGCTACAATTACTGTGTTGCTTGCTACGTATATCCATTAAATGTGTTCCTCTGCAGCACAAGGTATTTTTTATAATGCCTTCTGCCTTCTGCATTTGTGCTGTCCACAGCAGCACACAAACCGAGTTTAGTGCCAAAGGAAAAAAAAATGAAGAATTTAATTTTTGCAACCTTCTGTAGCACCAATGAGTAAAGTCCTGATAATGTGCACCAGAAATTAAAGTTCCAATAGTGCAAGGAGATGTGAGAAGGATGAATCGGTCACTATAATGCACTTTCTGCTCTGATCATTACTAGATATAACCTTTGATTATTTTCATTTTCCTTTCATTTTTTTTTTCTATTTTATTCTATTTTTATAATGCCCTTTGCAATTCCATTCCATTCAGCATCACACAAAAATGGTTCATAGCTGAAGTAAAAAAAAAAATGAAAAATTTAATTTGTACTGCTTTCTGTAGCACAAACAAATCTGTCACTGGCATGGAGTTGTCAGCACCCTGAAAAGTACTCAGTGAAGAAAATCCACCTATCAGGTAACTGTCTCTGTGGATCAAGATGTTAGGGCAGTGACCTTGTCTAAAGAATATTGATAATGCATTGTTCAAATCTAGTTTGCAGATACTTTTGCAGATGTGGTCAGAATGCCATTTATCACAACTTATCTGAGCTACTCCATTGTACAGCTAGACTTAGGCACATTCCCTTACCATATCCTTGCTAGCTATGGGTTCCCATGTATGAACCAAGATAACCACACCACATACTTGAATGTACTGGAGTCACTCACAGTTCAGCCTAACACCATACTCATGAGTGATTTCAATGATCCCACCATAAACTGGGATACATGCACAATCACTAGCCTGCAGGCTCAGAAATTGTTGGATTTTGTCAATGCAAACACCAAGGAACAGCTAGTCTACACACCTACTAAGGGTGTGAATATTCTGAATCTGGTACTCATAAATATGAGGGAACACCCTCACTGGTCAGATCAGACCATAAAGCAGAAACCCTTGAAATGAATATAACGGCTGAACTCCAAGCAAGTCCAAAAACCATTAAGAACTTTTCCAAGGCCAGCTGTTTCCTATTAAGTGAAGGTATAGCTAAATTCCAAGCCCCCCAAACTCACGAGAACATGGTGGCCCATATGGAAGTGTTTATGGAAACCCTATACAAGCATGTAAATAGCGGCATAGAAACAGCAGTACCAAATCAAAATAAACTTAGGACAAACTCCAGAACAATTCCCCTTGGTGAACCCTCAGTGTAAATAGGTTGTACAACAAAATAAAGTAAATCTTGTCCAAAAATAGGAAGGGCTATGGCCAAAATACAAGAAGCTCCTTCATCAGTGTCAAGAAGCAACTCAGGGGAGTAATCAAGTTCACCAAAGCCAACTTCAAGACAACAATAGCCTCCCAAGCTAAGGATAACCATAAGGCATTTTTCAGTTATGTACACAACGTTAAAGAAAACACTTAACAGTGTGCTGAACTAATAGTAAATGAAACTTTGTATACCAAACCACTGGATATAACAAATTTGCTGGCCTAAACATTTAGATCCAATTTCACCCCATATAAGCCCTAGTTTCTACCACAGGAAATAACCTCTACCATTTCTCTACAAACTATCTCTAAAGAAAAGGGCAGTGATCTAGTCACCGAGCTCTCCAGAGCTAAAAAGACTGCATCAATGAGTCCTGATAATATCCAAGTATGCCTGCTAAATATCTTGAAACATGACCTGTCAGGCCCACTATAATCTCTGTTCAACCACAGCCTGCAGACAGACTTCATCCCTAGGGAATGGAGGACTGCAATTGTCATTCCTCTAAACAAAGGTGGACAATCAACAGACCTAGAGAACTACAGACCCATAGATTTGACTAATCTTTTATGCAAGGCTATGGAAAGAATTATTGCAAACTTGACAAATGAAGACATAGGAAATCTTCAGACACTGGACCCATCCTAATTTGCTTTCATCAGGGGGAAGTCATGCCTACTAAACTTGATAAACTTCTTCAAGAAGGACACTAGAGTCATGGGCAAGAGCAAAATGGTACATACTGCCTACCTTCACCCCTGAATGACATTTGACACAATACCTCGCTCAGGTATTATTGACAAACTTTCAAATTTAAGAATAAATTCCTATGTCACCTGATGGATAGCAAAGTGGCTCACAGATAGGGCACATGAAGTTAGGGTGGGGAACTCTACCTCCAACAAGAGGACTGTTACTATTGGGCCCAGTACTCAGATGTCTCCTGTTTAGAATATACTTCTTTGAAGTCAGCACAAATGTAGAGGGCCTTAGGCTGACCAGATTTGCTAACAGCTTCAAGATGGATGCAACCATCAAATCCCCCAAAGATGTAGATATCCTCCAGGAAGGTCTAACACTGACAAATAACTGGTGCAAGAACCATGGCCTAAAACTCAGTCAGAAAAGCATGTATAATCATACCCTTCGGGAAGATGACTACTCATGCCATTTACAGCACTGATAACACTCCCCTAAAAGTAAACCCTGTGGTGAGGGAGTTGAGAACCCAGATTGATAGTAACCTTAACATTGATCACCATGTGTCCATGGTAGTGAGAAAAATCTTCCTACATGGTGCAAATTATAAGTAGGGGCATGACACCAGATCTAAGGAGATCATAGTCCTACTGTACACAGCTATCAGTAGACCAATAATTGAGTACAGTGAAACCTTTGGCATGTAAATGACCAGGCATTTGCAACAGCAGAGCAGCCACATGAGGTCCTTCACTAAAAGAATACAGGATGCAAATAATATGTCCTATGTGGACCACCTCAAAGCCCAATCCTTGTACTCAGTCTCCTATAGACTACTGAGGGGTGAGCTATGTCTAACCTACAAGGCATTTTCCAATCCAGCCATGATGGAGCTGCTACACATCCACAAAACAAACAGCTGTGTACAGTAGGACTATGATCTCCTTAGATCATGCTGCTTCGCAAGGGATGGCTTGCACCTGTCACCCCTGGGCTTCCGGATATTGGCCAAGGCTCTTGCCACCCCCATAGTGCCTTTTTTAGGCAAGGCTCAAATGACAAACCTCCCTCCCTAGAAAACACAAGTGGAAAAATACTAAGGGTAATGCTGCTCAATGCCAGAAGTCTAAACCTCAAGATGCACGCCCTCGAAGCCCTCCTCAGTATGGAGAACATTGATGTCTGTGCAGTGACTGAAACCTGGTTCAAGGCTCCTGAGATCACCCCAGCACTATCAGGTTTTACCTCATATCATGCTTTCCGGCCCCAAAACTTGGACCAAACCACAAAAGGAGGGGGAGTATCCATATTCATCAAAGATACCCACACCTCCAGGTTAGTGGCAATGCACGAAGCATCGGAGACCATCCAGGTGCAACTAACCATAGGCAAAACTGCCTTACAGTTTGTAGTATGCTACAGACCACCCTCTCAAACTCAGGAACCCCACACAGCCTTCCTGAAGACACTGGAGAGTATGAATGTCTCTCCAAATACCATCATATTGGGAGACTTCAACTACCCAAACATAGACTGGGAACATTACTCAAGCACCAACACCTTAGCCCAAAGGTTCCTAGAATTCAAAAACTCAAATGCAATGGAACAACTAGTCACCATTCCCACAAGAGGAGACAATATACTAGACCTGATCATCACAAACATGGGGACAAAATGCTCCACACCGGAAGTATATCCCTCTTTGGTAAGATCAGACCATAAATTAATCTCACTGGAAATCCACATCCTGCCCCCACCCCCTGCACAAAAGACCACAGTGAAGAACTTCTCAAAAGCCAACTTCACACTTCTTAAGACTGAAGTGGTATCCTTCAAGGCCCCTGGGCCAGTGGAAACCACAACCCACACTGCTGAATCCTTTGCAAATGCCTTCTACGGGCACCTTCAAGAATGCATGGATCATGCAATCCCAAATAAAACCAAGACCCATTTCCCCCAAAGGCAGGCGCCTGGTCTGGTGGACCCTAGCCATAAACAAACTTTACAACAGGAGGAGGAAGCTACTACATGACAGAGCAAAATCCCTAAAAGGGAAGGCATCTCTGATCAGTACTAGCAAAAACTACGATCATTCATAAAATCATCCAAGGCCAACTTTGAGAGAAAAATCGCAAAAGACACAAAAGACAATCACAAGGCCTTCTTTAGCTATGTTAGAAACCTGGGTGGAAACTCCCAGATATGCTCAGAGTTAGTCCTAAATGACACAAAATACACTGAACCCACTGACATTGCCAACATTCTGGCAGACAGGTTCAGTGCAAATTTCTCCTCCCCCCCAAAAGGAGAAATAACTATCCCAGCAGAGTGTAGCCTCCCTAACATCTCAGATGCCCAGGTGAGAGCCGCCCTCTCTAAAGCTAAAAACACAGCATCAATGGGACCAGACAGTGTCCCGGGCTGTGTGCTACATGAACTCCAAGAGGAACTAAACCCACACATAAGGCTGCTGTTTAATCTTAGCCTTACTACAGGATACGTACCCAAAGAGTGGTGTACTGCAACAGTGGTCCCACTTCACAAAGGTGGTGCTACTATGGACCCTGGAAATTACCGCCCCATAAGCTTGACGAGCCTGGTCTGCAAAGCTATGGGGAGGATCATTATGGAACTCTTAAACAAAGACATTGGGGACTTACAGACATTGGATCCTACCCAATTTGGCTTTGTCAAGGGCAGATCCTGCCTTTTGAACTTGGTCGACTTTTTTGAAACAGTCACTAAGGCCATTGATGAGGGTAAGGCAGTTCACACAGCCTACCTTGACCTTGCAAAAGCCTTTGACACAATACCCCACTCGGGCATCATAGACAAACTCACCAGCTTAAATGTAAACCCATATGTCACAAGATGGGTTGCAAACTTGCTCAAGGACAGAACCCACAGGGTCAGAGTTGCTGGAGCTATGTCAGACTCTAAGCCAGTCACAAGCGGTGTCCCACAGGGCTCAGTCCTGGGACCCCTCTTGTTCGGCATTTATTTTTCCGAGGTACAGGCAAACATAGGAGGATTGTGGCTGACAAAGTTTGCAGATGACTGCAAACTGAGAGCCATAATTGATACTCCAGCGGACACAAACATCCTTCAGAGAGGTCTCATAGAAATGGATAATTGGTGCCAGAGCCATGGCCTTAAGCTGAACGCCAAAAAATGTATAGTCATACCCTTTGGGAAAAACAAGGTACCCACAAATTACCACATAGGTGGTAATCCATTAAGTACGGAAGAGGTAATCAGGGACCTAGGGACCCAGGTTGACAGTAACCTCTCATTTGACACTCACATTGCCAAAGTGGTTAGGAAGACCTTCTATATTGCCCACCTTATCATGAAGGGTTTCACATCTAGATCAAGAGAGGTCATTGTGGCCCTGTACTCTTCTCTTATCAGGCCAATGATTGAGTACAATGCCCCATTTGGGATGTATCTTACCCGACACCTGCAGCAGTTGGAAAGACCCCAAAAGTTCCTCACCAAGAGGATAAAGGGTCTTAAACATATGTCATATGCTGCTCGACTGAAAAAACTCCAGCTCTATTCAGTCGCATACCGCCTACTCAGAGGTGATCTGTGCCTGACGTACAAGGCCATGTCCAATCCGGAATTAATGGACATGCTCCACCTCAGAAAATCCAAATCGATCTGAGCCACGAGAGCAAGAGACTTAAACCTCAACACAGAAATAAATAGGACGTGCTGGAGGGACAGATTCATAACCCAGAGGCTCCCTACACTCTGGAACAGAATCCCAATCCATGTTAGGCAGAGCCCCTCACTAACTCTATTCAAGAGAAATCTTGACGAGTGGATGGGAGATCGTAGGTTTACCCCGGGGGTCATCTCTGTGTCACTACTAGACAGAGGCACAGTAAACTAAACCCTAAAAGGGCGTAGTATTCTCATCCTAAGGGGTGGTGAAAGCCACACACACTCTGGCTAGGCTTATAAATGCCCTAGGGCAGATAGCCTAGTACGAACCTATGAACCTAGTACGAACCTAAGCACTAGAATTACACAATATAAAGATCTAAACCTCATCTGTTACATAATCAAAACATGTTGGAGGGACAGGTATATGTCTTGGATATTACCCCTTCTCTTGAACAGACTCACCATTCATGTGAAACAGAGCTCTTACGTAAGGCTCTTCAAATGCAATTTGGACCAATGGATGGGAATTCACAAATTCAACCCTGGCTTGTCATCTCTGACCCTTATGGATGAGGCAGTTTAAAGATGCCATTCTAACCCATAATTAACCTATAACTCTTAACTGATAATGAAGAAAATTGGGGCATGAATGGCTAGGCTTTAAAGGCTCTTGGGCTGTTAGCCTGGTAACCTCCTATGATCACACAATCCTATGAACATTTTGATTTGGAATGATTAGGAATGTAAAACAAAATACAAATGAGTATCATAACTATATTTATTGCAACAGATGTATCATTGATGCTTACTATAGAAGCCCAATGCAATTATGTTAAACGTGACAATGATAATATTTAATTTATAATGCATTTATGAAGGTATGATTTTCACAATCTTTTTGATATAATTTTTATGAGTTATCACATATTATACATATATGTTTAGGACAGTATGTTTTGTGAAGTATGCATGCAACACAACCTACCATGTATGCAACTCCATTCATCTGAAATGTATTTACAAACACAAATACTGCCTTTTTCATAATAATGCAGTCCCATGACTAATTAAAGCCACATACATATGGACATCTCTTAAGTATATCTCCATTTACTCTTAAATTGGTATACCTCTAATTAATATGTTAAAAATAAGTTCTACTGAGGCACAGACAGTTAATAAGCCAAGGTTAACATTTTATTCTTTTTCTCATGGGCTCAGTTCGCAGGTGATACTACTCAATCTTACTAGTGTGCAAGTCCCAACAGCCAAATATGTCACAAGTCATACCAATTTTCCTACAAACAACTGTTATTATATCAAACACAATAAGACCTTTCAGTGTTTAACACTGGAACATGTGTCAACAAGTTCAGCATCACACAAGACCAAATCTCACTGCCATATTTTACACATTCTGTGCTTTTTGATGTACTCAGTACTGATGTGTCTGCAAAGTCATTGCTGTGTTTTCAATTTTGCAACTGCAGCTGGCAAGGCTGTGCATCTGTGCACGCAAGCTATTGTATGCAAGATCTGAATTGGGCACCAATTCATACGCATTTCTAACTTGAATTCTGCAGACATGGATGGTGATGGTAGGGATGGTGTTCCATTTAGAGCACAAAGGTGGGGTGTTGAGGATTCCAGGATTTTTGTGACACTCCTCATGAAGCACTACAGCTGGAGGCTGATACCAGGTCTCAATATATGGCCGAGGCTTGGAATAGCTTGGCCAAGTCTGTATCTAGTGTAACTCTCATTGTACACAGTGAGAAACAGGGTCACCACCACATGGAGAGGCACAAGTGGAATCTCCTGAGACAATGGGCGGATGAATTTAATACTGCAAGCACCCCTCAGTTACGTAAATATACTGACCCATCACCTCTCTATGGCATGGCAATCATTAGGCAGCCAGTGCAATTATTCATTATGCTTTCATATCTCCATCTTTCTACTGTCTACTGTACAGTTGCAGTAGTGATAGCAGAAAACCATGAGGTGCATCAGGAGAGACTAATTTGCCTCAGAAAGGCATGAGGTAAGAATGCATGAGGTCTGAATGCAAAGCAGGGAAGCATTTTCAGTTGATCACTGTAAATCAACTTGAGCAGGCATTTCTTAACTTTTATATCAAGCATACATGCCTGCTTCCATAGCTTTTGGTGACTGCATTAGGCAATGAGTAGATCAGTTTAATTGTGTGTAGGTTCAATACCCAGAAACAGACATTAGTTTCTAACAAGATAGTATTTATAAAATATTAACAGCAACACTATATGATATTAACAATTCAATTTTTGCAAATGCAGTTAGTAACTTTTAAAGCATATATCCGATATGGCATAGTCAAATACACATTTCTATTTGTCATAACATACCATTGTGATTGACTGATTTTTATGACACATTAATACTTTCCCATCATATCTGGAAGTGGCAAAGGTGTACATATTTATGTCTCATATTTATGTATTGAAATAATAAAATAACATGCCATTGATCTAATTTTCTCTTTTTTGTTTCCCCCACCCTATTTCTCTCTTTTATTTGTAGAAGATATATAGATAGATAATTAGATAGATAAATAAATGGATAGATAGATAGATAGATAGACAGATATTTGGAATACACTCCTGATGAAAAGAAAATGATCATCAGCACAAGGAGTTAGAACAACCACTGTGGTTTTGCTCCCCATACCTCCACTGGTGACTGTGGTGACACCACCACATACAGCACAGACATCTGGTACATCTCGGTCACTCACAGTGTATTAGTGTTGCCTCCACAACTCCTGCCCTAACTGCTTCACCTGCATCAGATAATTCTGCCCTGGCTGCTGGTATAGTTGTGCCCTCCAGGATCGGTACTAATGGAGGTGGTGATTTTGTCAGCCATCAGAAGCTGAGAAGGCTAGTGTAGGATATAATGGATAGAGGCCTTGGTGCCTAAATTGGCAGCATTGAAAAGGCCCTGCATCATATTGCAAAATCAATACTACATCTAGCACTGACCCAGACAACTGACACAGGAGGCAGTGATAACAATTCTGAGGGTGAGGTCTAGATACTCACTTTTCTCAAGCTGGATGTGACTGCATCCCCAGTGTCCCCTACCTACCCACGCTCATAGTCTCCTGCAACCTTTTGCGTCCATCACCACTCCTGTCAGACTTGTATGTCCTGTCTGTCTGCACCTGCTACCTAGCCTACCCCACCTACATGACCATCTCATTCATAAGCACATTCTCCAACATTATTCTCTCTCTCCAAAATAAATAAATAAAATGGTCCCTATCTCACAAAAAAAAAAAAAAACAAATGCCCCATACATAGCTCTGTACTTTACTTATGCATTATCATGACATACTTGATTTGTTATTGGCAACCATGCTTGATGTGGTGACTCCCCAATGTCATGAAATTCTGTGTACAATTCTACATTTATGTTATAAAGAAGTGGATAGCTGTGGTGCTCTCCACCACCCTTCTGCATTCTTTCCCCTGTGTCTTACCCTCTGCTTCACCCCCATTTTCACCACTATTCTATCAACCCCCTTTTTTGCATGTTTAATCTGGTCAAAGGTAGAATCCCACAAAACACACATGGCCAGAAATGGCCCATCAAAAAGTCTTCACTTTTTGCCCTCAGCATTTGCACAGAGATTGGTATCATGCACCAGTGCTGAGTGACAGCAAATGGTGTTTTACGTCCTGTGCCAATAACTGTTGAGTTATTATTATCACCCGCACTAGTCTGTTTAACACGAATGTGCTTAAATGCGCTGTACTATAGGAATAGAGAGTAAAGAAGAGTAAGGGCACCGCTTTGAAACATTACTCGAACACTTCTTAGGCTGCTCATATAATGAACTAGAAGTTCCTATGTGGAGTGTTGAGATAATTAGCCTGTCTGTAGAATGATATTTTTGCATAGCATTAAGGGTTCGATTAGAGCTGCGTGTCAAATTACTATTTCATGTAATTTTATATACCTGTCATATGTTTAATTCCAAACGTCTGTATTTATCTCCAGTTACAACACTTCATTAACATACCGTTTGAATAGTGTAGTAAGAACGCATTTTCAAAAAACATTCCATCCCCAACAGGGAGACTTAGCCACCCTTATCCTACTTCCTATGCTTTCTTGCTCCCTATAGCAAACATTTTGCTGTACAAAGCATGACAGAGTAATAATGAGGAAACAGCTATGAGTAACACGCCATAAAGATGGTCCTAAATGTCCCACAAGCAAAATTCAATCTCTTTCTCTCTTTACCTCTATTGCTGCAGTAAGCAGTCACTGTCCCTTCAACAGTTTTACTTAAATGGTGGGAATTGGAAGTTCCTTTATGGTGGGCTAAGATGAGGCTCAGATCTGTGCACTGATTATTGAATACTTTCAAGGGTTTTAATCCATAGCTTCATATGTTCATAGGTTGGTACTAGGCTATTGGCCCTAAGGCCTATGCAAGCCTAGCCATAACAATTCCCTGGAATTTTTTTCCCACGATATCTACTTCTCTGGGCCCCTGTCTAGCAGGGTGACTGACATGATCCCCGGGGTGAATTTCCTATCTCCCATCCAATCATCAAGGTTCCTTTTGAAGAGGGCCAATGAGGCGCTCTGCTTGACATGTATGGGCAGTCTATTCCAGAGTATGGGGAGTTTCTGGGTCAGGAACCTATCCCTCCAGCATGTTTTGTTCATTGTGATGATAAGGTTTAGATCCCTGGAGTGTGTGGCTCTGAGGGATTGGGATTT
The DNA here is from genome assembly GCF_019279795.1 of Protopterus annectens. Classification (NCBI taxonomy): domain Eukaryota; kingdom Metazoa; phylum Chordata; order Ceratodontiformes; family Protopteridae; genus Protopterus; species Protopterus annectens. The sequence continues at coordinate 958,194,579 of NC_056730.1, read as the reverse complement.
CTTTAAGTGGAGCATGTCCAACAGCTCAGGGTTTGACATGGCCTTGTATGTTAATCAGAGATCACCTCTGAGTAGATGATATTGCACAGAGTATAGCTGGAGTTTTTTTAGACAGTCAGCATATGGCATCTGCTTTAGGCCTGTGATTCTTTTAGTGAAGTATTTCTGTGGCCTTTCCAGCTGTTGCAGATGTCTTGTGAGGTACATACCAAATGGGGCATTATACTCTATAATGGGTCTAATGAGGGATGAGTACAGTGGGACAATGACCTCCTTTTTTCTGGATGAAAAGCCCTTAGTGATGAGGTGTGACACGTAGAAGGATTTCCTGACTGTTGTGGTGATGTGGTTATCGAAAGTGAGACCACTGTCCATTGTGTCCCTAAGTCTCTCATCACACTTTCGATGTTTAGTGTCCTACCACCTATGTGGTAGTTCATGGGTACATGTTTTTTTCCAAAGGGGATAACTATACATTTCTTGGCATTAAGCTTGAGCCCATGGCTCTGGCACCAGGCATCTGTTTCTGTAAGGCCCTTTTGTAGAATATCCACATCATTTGGGGATTCAATAATGGCTGTCAGTTTGCAGTCATCTGCAAACTTTGTTAGCCAGAGTCCCTTAGTGTTGGCCTGTACTTCAGAGAAGTAGAGCAAAACAAGAGTGCTCCCAGGACTGAACCCTGAGGTACTCCACTTGTCACTTGTCTGGAGCTGGATTTGGAGTCGGCTACTTTTACAGTCTGGGTTCTGTCAGTAAGCCAGTTGGCAAACCATCGAGTGACGTAGGGATTTATGCCCAGCTTAGTAAGTTTATCTATGATTCCAGAGTGGGGGATGGTGTCAAAGGCCTTGGCAAGGTTCAGAAAGGCTGTGTGGACCGCCTTACCCTCGTCCATAGTTCTGGAGACCGATTTGAAGAAGTCAATCTGATTCAGGAGACAAGATCGGCCCTTCACAAACCCAAACTGGGTGGGGTCCAGTGTCTGGAGGTTGCCAATGTCTTTGTTTATAAGTTCCATGATAATGTGGTCCATGCCCTTGCAGATCAGGCTTGTCAGACTGATGGGATGGTAGATCCCGGGATCCAAGGTGGATCCTCTCTTGTGGAGCGGGATAAATGTAGCTGTGCACCACTCAGTGGGCATGAAGCCTGAGGTGAGGCTATGATTACACATGACACTTAGGTGGGGTGCCAGTTCATTTTGTAGTTCATGTAGTACACAGCCTGGGATGTCATCTCATCCCATGGCTGCTGTATTCTTAGCTTTGGAGAGTGCTGTTTCTACCTGTGTGGCTGTGATTATCGGAATTTGGCAATCTTTTGGTATTGAGATGAGCCCTTTAGGGGGTGAGAGGGGAGTGAAGTTGGCACTAAATCAATCTGTTAGGATATTGGCAATATTCGTGGGATCAGTATATTTAATGCCATTCTGTTGTAGCTCAGAGCAGATCTGAGCATTGCCATTTAGATTCTTGACATAACTATAGAATGCCTTGTGGTTGTCTTTGGAATCTTTGGCAATTTTATTTTTGTAACTAGCTTTTGAGGATTTTATGGGGGATCTCAGCTTCTTACTGAGGCTGGTGAGGGAGTTTTTTGCATCCTGGGATTTTCCTCTTTTCTGCAACAGTTTCTTCCTTCTGTTGTATAGTTTGTTTACAGCAGGGGACCACCAGATTGGCTTCGTTTTTTTGGAGAAGAGCATCTTGGTTCTATTTGGGATAGCACGATTCATGCACGAGTGGATGTTCTCGTACAGTGCCTTAGGGTAGGATTCTGCAGTCGAACTTCCAAATCCCGTCTGCAGGGTGTTGTGAAGTTTGTCACTTCTGACTTCAGTAGCATGAAGTTGGCTTTGGAGAAGTTTTTAAGGAGGTTTCCTTACTGGGGGGTGGGGGTGGGATGTGGCTGTCAAGGGTGATTTGCTTATGGTCAGACCTGACCAATGAGGGGGTGACCACTGGTGTGGAGCATCTATCTCCCATGTTGGCAATGAGCAGGTCTAGGATATTGGAGCCCCTGGTGGGACAATGGATTATTTGATCCAGGGCACTGGAATTTATGAATTCCAAGAACCGTTGGGAAAAGGAGTTGGTACCCGAGTAGTTTTCCCACTTAATGGCAGGGTAGTTGAAATCGCCTAGTATTAGGGTGTTTGGTTGTATCTTAATATTTTCCAGTATGTTTAGGAAGGTGTAGTGAGAATCTTGGGGTATGGTGGGGGATCTGTAGCAAGCTACAATTTGGATTGCAGTCTTACCTAGTGTTAGTTGCACCTGGAGAATTTCAGATGCATTGTGTTGGGCAACTAGCCTGGAGGTGTGAATATCCTTGGTGAATATGGACACTCCTCCACCTTTAGTGTTTCGGTCTTGGTTTTGTGGCCAAAAAGTGTGGTACGAATTGTAGCCTGGTATTGCATGGGTGCTCTCTGGAGCCTTGAACCAGGTCTCAGTCACTGCACAGATATCGATATTCTCCATTTTTAGGAGTGCCTTGAGAGAGTGCATTTTGAGGTTCAGACTTCTAGCATTGAATAGCATTACCTTCAGATTTTGCATGCTTGTATCTGTTACGGTGGTGGTTTTATCCTTTGATCCTTGCCTAAAAAAGGCACTATAGGGGTGGCAAGAGCTTTAGCCAGTAACATGAATCCCAGGGGTGACAGGTGCAGACCATCTCTGGCAAAGCATCGTGGTTTGTCGATCATGTCTTCCCAGGCAGACAAATACTGGATCCCCTTTGAATGACACCAGAAGCTTAGCCAGTTGTTGAAGTCAATCATTTTGTCCTTATACTGTGGTATCATTCTGGGCGAAGGCAGGATGCTACTCAGGGCTAGGGTCATACCTGCCTGGGTCACATGATCCAAGAGCTCTTCCATGTCTCTTTAGTGCACTATTTTATGCATTGCTGTTGCCTACATATTGTATTGCGACCCCATTATCCTGCTTCTGCCATAATCTACCTACTCCTTGACCCCCCCCCCCATGTATGTCTGCTCCCCTTTCCATGTCATCAGTGTGTCTCCACAGCATTTGCACAATGCCTGGCACCTGTAACTTAGGGAGAATAAAAATACACATGTTTTAGAAAAATCTTCTGAGTTCTTGCCTTGCTTAGCCTCACCATGCTTTATACAGACTGGTTAATTTTCTCTTGAACAAGCTGAACAGTTGAATATGCACCATGTACAATGTTCCAATTGCAAAAATTATTAGGAGGCATTCTGTACTGCATCATTTATTGTGCTGATGTCTGTAATGTGCACATTATGTACTGTTAAAAGTGTCATTACTGTAATGAAGCTTAATACCTACATTCTTCATTGCCTCATTGTTTTGTGACTGTCCCTTCAAACCAGTAAAAGTAAGGTTGTGAGGTTACATTTCATGTATGGTGTGTTGACATAATTCACACGTCTGTTAAATACTTTTGGTATCGTGTCAAGGGTTTGAATCCAGAAATGTGCGAAAGTCATATTTAATGTTTTATTTATATTAAGTGTAAGTGTTGTCTACATGTCTTAGTAACCAACCATTATCCTACTTGGTTCTCAGTCATGGTTATACTTTCAGACCCCTGCTGGCTCCATATTGGAAAGACTTGATTGTGCATAGCATGACAGATTACTTATCAGGAAAGACATAACAGTAACACACTACAAAGATGTTTAAAAAACACCCCAGCAAAATATAACATTCTTTGTCTGTCCCTGAGTGTTCCCACTTCTGTATCATCACTCTTTCCTGTTTCATATTTATCATGTCACTGGATGTGATGTACACATTATGAGACTTTGCAGTTGCTATGAGTTCAATGAAGACTAATGCAAAGAGTCTCCTTTGCTTTAGTCTGTTGCCATATTTGAATTTTTGTGAAGTAGGAGTTCCGATTTGGTGTGGTTAGATAATGCTCAGGTGTTTAAATTTCTTTGGAATACTGTCAAGGTATTAATCCAAATGTATGTCAAAGTGTTACTGAATGTTTTGCATGCCTCCTTTTTGTGAATGGGTTGGCTACACATTTTCTTAACACACCATTTTGGTGCTGCTGTATTAACCTGCTTGCTCCATATTGGGAACACTGTTTTGTTAAATGTCATTTCACATTTTACGGCAAAAGTTGAAGATTTTAATTTCAGCTACACTAGCATGGTTCACATTCTGAAAATGCTTAGCCCTGCTGCACTATACAAATACAGACTGACAGTTCATGTAACATATCTATTAGCCTGATAGATCTCATATACACCTTATAGGATCTTACACCTGTCATTAGTATGATGATGGCTGATGCCTACATTTTCTCTTGCTTCAATATGTTCTCAGCGTCCCTTCAAATGTGTCAGTTAAACTTAACAATTCTTGAGTTCCTGTGTGTTGAGCTGGGATAATCCTCCTATTTGTATATTTATTTTATACTGTCAAGGATTCAAATCCAGATGTTTTCACATCTTAATATTATGTGTATGTGTGCTGCATATGTTGTCAAACAACAGTATCATCCTTATGTCCTCATCACATTTCTACTTTCCTACACCATCTTCATTCATATTTGAGGCACTTTATCGTACACAGCAATATTTCTGAAGTATACAAAGTTTCAAAATATGTACACATTTATGCATCTTAATGTTTGTTGTTGTCATCCCCACGATTCAGAATATCTTGAGAATCATTGCAATTGGATGCATTAGGAAAAGCCATAGATTTGATTATGAAAATTTATATAGGTCAGAAAATGCAGGAAAACACAATAAAACACAAATATGTACAGAAATGAACAATAAACTGATTTATTATGTTTGCTTGACAATTCCTGTCTCAGAATGTCCACCTCTTCCCACCCCTTCTGTGTCATAAAATAAACCTTTTTCAAAACTGATAAACTACAAAAAATGCTTGGCCCCTCATGTTTCTCATAATACACCTGTATTATACAAATAAAGTTAGAAGGACTGTAATTGTCATGACAAATGTGTAAATCATGACACATGAAACACAGCTATAACACATATCTGTTCTGTATTCCATCAGATTTAGACTTGGCTGTATGTTTATACTGCTTATTTGTGCAAAAGTTGTCATGGAGCATAGAGCATTGCTGATACTCATTTTAAGTTGCAACAGCTCAAGTTAGGATTATGCATCCTTTAATACTTTGCCATCAGGTGCACATTTGAGCTTGCCAGTTGTGCGCTTCAAGGAGAGAGTTAAAAAAAATTTCACCAAAGAATTATGTGAGAAGGTTGTACAACTTGTGTATGTGTTAAGGGAATTCTGAAACCAAGGTATCGTGGTTTTGCAAAGATGTTGACTCAATTAATTCAGACTTTTAATGTATGTCTGCACTCAATGGTTACACTTGCAACTTTGTTGTAATGGTGGGTAACCTTTTCACACATAGGTTCATAGGTGTTTGATAGGCTAATAACCTACAAGGGCCTTTTTAAGCCTAGACATGCATCCCCAATCTCTGACAAATTCTTGTACCCTTGATAAGTACAAGCAGAGTTTGGGAAATGAAATATGTACAAGCAGGGGTCTGTGAGATGAACCATTTACAGGCAGCCTGTGTGCATTAGAAACATAGGTGCCAAACCTGGGATGAATTTTCTGCTCCCCATCCAATTGTCCTAGTTATATGTAAATTGAGTTAGGGAGGAACTGTGTTTCACATGCATGGGGAGCCTGTTCCAGAGAAAGGGTAGTCTCTGGGATAGATAGCTGTTTGTCCAGCAGGTCCTATTTATATCCCAAGCAAGGTTTAAGTCTTTAGAATGGGTAATTCTGGTGCTGTTTGTTTTGTGGATATACAGAAGGTCCATCAGAGTGGTGTATGACAATGCCCTTTATGCCAGGTATATGTCTCCCCTCATCAGCCTGTAGGAGACAGAATACAAGGATAGAGCCATGAGGCAGTCTGCACAGGACATGTTACCTACACTCTGTATTCTTTTAGTGAGGAACCTCTGTAGGCATTCCAGTTGCTGGATATGCCTGGTTAAGTACATTCTAAAGGGGGCATTATACACAATGGGTGGTCTGATGAATGTTGAATACAGTGGAACAATGACTTCCTTGGACCTAGGTGCCACAATTTTGTTTATAAGTTGCATAACATAGAATGATTTCCACACTACTGTAGACACGTCATGACCCAAGGCTAAATTACTGTGCATGTTGTGTCCTCAAGTCCTTAATTACTGAGTCAACTTTTAGGGGTATGTTATCAATATGATAGTTAACAGTAGTAGATATCTTCCCAAAGGATATTATTATGCATTTCTTGGCATTTCGTTTTAGCCCATGGCTCTGACAGCAGTTATTTATTTGTGTCAGCCTTTCATAGAGAGCATTTGTGTCAGTGGGGGATTCAATCACAGCTCCTAATTTCTGATTATCTGCAACTTTAGTCAGACAGAGACCATTGATATTGGCTTTGACTTCAGAGAAGAAAATGTCAAAAAGGAGTGGTGCCAGGACCAGTTCTTCAGGGACTCTGCTTGTGATTGGCCTCTTTGTAGAGGTAGACTCCCCAGTTCTAACTTCCTGGCTCCTGTCTGTGAGCCAGCTGGCTATCCACCTGGTGAAATAAGGGTTTGCACTTAACTTTTAGAGTTTGTCAAAAATGCCCAAGTGGGGTATTGTGTCAATTGTTTTGGCCAGGTCAAGGTAGGCAATGTAAAACATTTTGCCCTCATTCATTTATTTTGGTGATCTTCTCAAAGAAGCCCACCAGGTTGCGTAGGCAAGGCCTGCTTTTGACGAAACCAAATTTGGTTGGTTCTAGTGTCTGGAGGAATCATATGTTATCAATGATCATTTCCATGCCAATTCTTTCTATGACTTTGCATATGAGACTAGTAAGACATATGGGTCTGTAGCTTCCAAGGTCTGTAGAAGGCCCACCTTTATGCAGAGGGCTGACTGTTGCCATTTTCTATTCATGAGGCATAAAGCCTGTTTGGGGCTACAGTTAAACAGCAATTCTAGAAGGCCTGATAGGTCATGTTTAATGCTATTTAGAAGGCATTCTGGGATATTGTCTGTGCTTATTGTTGCAGTGTTCTTGGCTTTAGAAAGAACATTAAGGACCTGTTCTTTAGTGACAGCAGGTGGAGTTATATTTTATGGTATTTACTGAGGGAAGTTTGAGGGAGAGAGAGGGAAAAAGATGGAGCTGAATTTATTAGCCAGTAGGTTTACTATATCTTCTGGCTCAGTATAGGTGGTTCCATTAACAATGAGTTCTTCACACAATTGTGCATTGCCTTTGAGGTTGCGGACATAGCTGAAGAATGCCTTATGGTTGTCCTTAGCCCGCAAGGCCAAATTTACCTCAGATTTGTCTTTGGCAGACTTTATTTGTCCTCTGAGCTGTTTGTTTAGTTTTAGGAGAGTGCTTTTATCCTGCTGAGTGCTGCTCCTTCTAATTTTTACCATGATTTTCTTCCTTCTGCTGTACAGCCTACTTATGTTGTGATTCCACCAGGGTGGCTTGTTTTTTTAAGTAAGTTCTGCACTTCTTCCTGGTGGGTAGAGCTGCCTTTATGCAGCTATTAACATGCATGTGTGTGTGTGTGTGTGTATATATATATATATATATATATATATATATATATATATATATATATATATATACATATATAGGGTTTCTGTGAACAGTTCCACATTGGCAGCATTGCTCTTAGTGTTTATGGGGGCTTGAAATTTTGCCGGGTTATGACTTAATAGTGGGAAGTTATATTATAACATAACATATAACATACATCATAATATAATCCATCAGTGTTATTGACAAGTGTATGTTTTTAAAGTGTGTGTTTGTATTGTCAATGCACATTGCGCAAGCATGGCCCAGTTCAACTGACAGTGACATAAGTGGTTACTATTTGCATGCATTCACCCCAGAATTAACTGTCATGAATGCTTGTGTGACAATCCTCTGTTTTACAGTTGTGATTGTCATTGGCACCCCATACTCTGAAGCACATCATTCATAGTAACGCAGTGCACATAAATGACAGTATATAGATGTAATCAGAGAAGTATGTAATTACAAGGGACAAGCACAGTGCTATTATGTTGGCCTGTTCAGACACATGCATTTGTCCAAAAGCCTGTGATCCATGGTAGTTGATCCACAAAACAATGAAGTTTTAATTCTTACAAATCTGTATTTTCACATTTTTAAAGTTGGACTGCTTCTCCTGTGGTACCTGCAACTCTTACTGTGTTCTCTACATTAAGTAACTAGTTAGGTTGTCAGTTCAAACCTGATAGTGGTAAATTTTTGTCTGTTTGTTTCTGCTGTCAGGTAAGTAAAGATTCAACAACAGGAGTGCTGTGTCCACTTCAAGTCAGAAGAAAACTTTAACTTTGGACACAGCTTGCTTTGCACATTATTTTACTTCTAACACACACATCTTCTCTACAACACAATGATAAGGACATCCTGTTAAAAATGCACTCTCCCTCCTTAAGAGTCAGATTCTCCTGCAGCACTTGTGATTCATACTATGTACTGTGGGTTGCGTAACTAGTTAGGTAGTTAGTTTGGCTCTAACAGTGATAAATTTCAGTCCATTTCTAGTGTCAGGTAAGTAAAGCTTACAACAGATGTGCTGTGTCCACTTCCATTCAGGAGAAAATTGTAACTTTGGGAAAAAGAAACTCAGCACTTTATTCTACTTTTAACACAAACATCTTCTGTATAACACACCAATGAGGTCACTCTGTCAAACGTGCACTCTCTCCCCATAAAAGTCAGTCTTTTCCTGTGGCGCTTGTTATTAATACTGTGTACTCTAAATTGTGTAACTAGTTAGGGAGGCTGCTCATGTCTGCCAGTGGTGAACATATGTGTGTGTCTGTGTGTGTGTGTGTGTGTGTGTGTGTGTGTGTGTGTGTGTGTGTGTGTGTGTGTGTGTGTGTGTGTGTGTGTGTGTGTGTATGTATGTGTGTGTGTGTGTGTGTGTGTGTGTGTGTGTGTGTGTGTGTGTGTGTGTGTGTGTGTGTGTGTGTGTTTTTAGTGTCAGGTAAGTAAATGTTCAACAACACATGTGCTGTGTATACTTCCACTCAGGAGAAAACTTTAACTTTAGACTCAGCTTTCTCTGCACTTTATCCCACTTTTAACCAAACATATTCACTGCAATACACTGATGATGTCATCCTGCAAAAGTGCACTGTCTCCCCTTAAGAGTCATACTTTTTCCTGTGGCACTGGTGATTCATACTGTGTACTTTAGACTGTGTAACTACATAGACAGGAGGTTCTAATTTCATAGTGGTGTACCTGTGTGTGTGGCTTAAATGTCAGGTACATATAGCTTCCTCAACAGACATGCTGTATCCACTTCTATTAAGGAGAATCATTTAAACTGGAAGAGGACTTCCCCATCCCCTTATCCCACATTTACCTCAAAAATCATCTCTGTAATGCACTGATAAGGTCATCCTTTCATAAGTGCACTCTGTCACAATAAAAGTCAAACTTCTCCTGTGGCAATTGTGTTTAATAATGTGCCCCATAGGTTCTGTAACTAGATAGGCAGGGGCCTCAAATCAAACAATACTGAATTTGTGTGTATGTGTGAGACTCAAGAGTTGGGTATGTATAGTATAATCAGCAGAAGTGACATATCTATTTCAACTCAGGAGGTGCATTTACTCTGGAAGAGGACAGCACTTATTCAACTTTTACTATAAACATCTTGTCTGTAATGCACTGATGAGGTCATCATTTCTTAAGTGCACTCTGTCACCATTAAAAGTCAGACATCTGTGGAGCTTGTGGTTAATGCTCTGTTTTCTAGGTTATGTAACTAGATAGGTAGAGGGTTCAAATCCAACAATGCTGAATTTGCATGTGTGTCTGACTCAAAAATCAGATATATATTACTTCATCAGCAGAAGTGTTGTACCTACTTCAACTCAGGAGGAACATGTACACCAGGAGAGAAGCTCAGCCTTTCATAGTTGTACTCTCTCACTATAAAAGACAGACCTTTCCTGTAGCACTTGCAGTTACTATTGTGTTCTCTAGACTCTATAACTAGATAGGTTGGGGTTTCAAATGCAACATTGCTTAAATAGTGTTACTGTGTGTACTGTCACGTACAGTTGGCTCTGTGACAACATCCTTTGTTTAAAGTTCCACATAGGAGACATATTTTCACTGACAGAGGGCTACCCTATAAATCTGTAATATCTCCAGGCAAAACCCAGTTTTGGAAACACAATGTTTACATCATGCTTTAAAAACTGAACTACTTCACAGTTTTAGTATGATTTATTCTGTGGTGTTAGCTGTTGATACTGTGCTCTCTAGACTCTGTAACTAAATAGTTGGTGGTTTGAATCCAGCAAATATTGACTACTGTGAGTCTGAGTTTCTCTGTCATGCTGTGTAGAGAATGCTTCTAATATATATAGGATGTGTTGTTGTGTAGTGCTATTGTGTTTTTCAACCCTTTCTTTCCTTTTTAGCAGAAACATCACCCTATTAAAAAAATGGCAATGTCATCCATTCAACTGTGCACTATCACAACTGCAAATCAACATCTCATGTGGCATGAGTGATTCAGGCAATGATCTTCACATTTTGATCTTATGTATTCAGTTCAGTTCCGGTCATTACTCTTTAGACTCAGTTGTGTCAATATGGCTGTGAATTTATATATAGGTAACAATGTTGTCACCCAGCCATTTGCTCTGTACGTGTATAGTTGGTTATTTCTCTTAAAGAAATTCTACTAATTTCTCACAGAGAAATGCTGAGAGAATTACCAAGACTTCTAATGTGACGTGAGGAAATTAGCCAACACTCTATATGTTGTTGCCTTAGTATGGCATATGTTTGAATCTGTGATTATCCACACACTGTGCATGACTGCCATTCTACCATTACAGGGAAAACTGCATTATTTATCACGTGTGCTTGGGTACACCTTTGGGTGACAAATAGACATGTAGCAACCGTTTTTAAATAAATTACAAGCACACATATCCCCTGCAGCAATAATATGATATCATGCCTTCATATACCCATATATCTCACAAATGTAGCTGCAACTGCACCATAGTTTGTTCTTTCTATACAATATCATGCTGCTTCTGTCATCAAATAGGCATTGAAAACCACCATTGACTGACTGTAAGCATTGTGTGTCCTTATATGGTTATTCATGAATGACATCCACTACAATTATAATGTGTAAAATTACAGCGAGAGAGGCCTCCCACAACTCTTTTATCTCATATAAATTGTTTGCAATACAATCATATATTGTAATGACTTCACATAGGTGGAGTCTCACAGCTATTGTAAGACTTTCACTGTGATGCATGTGATTTATACATGTTGTTATCTGGTGAATTTACATAGCTTGCTATTCAGTTCTCACAAAGGCCAACATTATATGAATGTACTGACTCAAAGTGAATCAAGTTATTAACAGTTTTATGCTGAATAATGAAATATAAAGGCATTTTGCAATTTCATGGCAATGAAACAGTTGTTTTATGAATGTTGTGATGTGAGTTCTTCTGTGGCACATGCATTGAGTACTGATGTGCTACCATATCAACATAGATAGAGTGTGGTTTAAGTCTGGGACAGTGTGTATACAAAACAAAGGAAAAAGCTTCATTGGCCAAGAAACATTGATATTGGACTAGTGACAGTTGTGTCAACATTAGCATCGGTAACACCTTGTCAACATTCTAACAAATTAATATTCAACAAATTATCATCAAAAGTCCTTTCTTACTTCACAAATTAAATTCAGTCATTTGTGACAATCTCCATTGCTGTTTTCTGTGGCAAACACAGTCAATGCACAGGTCTGTACAGTGTATATTATGACTTCCAGGGGTTGGAATCTGGTAATATTTGTCTGTCAGATAACTATGTCAGACAGGAGAGGATTATCAAATAAAGCAGTTATGGCACTGTCAGATGGCCACATTTTGAAGGCCTTATGTGCCGGTCCCAAGCCCAGATAAATGGGGAGGGTTATGTCAGGAAGGGCATCCGGTGTAAAACCTCTGCCAAATGACATATGTGGACAACAATACAGATTTCCATACCAGATCGGTCGAGGCCCGGGTTAACAATGACTGCCACCAGTACTGTTAGCCAACAGGTTGCTGGTGAAAATTTGGCTACTGTTGGTCGAAGGAGAAGAACAGGGGGAAGTCATGCCCAAAGGCAGGATGAGAAGGAAGGTTAGGAGTGTAGTAGTTAGGGTAGGAACTTTGAATGCTGGCAGTATGACTGGCATAGGCAGAGAACTAGCTGATATGATGGAGAGAAGGAAGGCTGATATATTGTGCATGCAAGAGACCAGATGGAAGGGGAATAAGGCCAGGTGTATAGGAGGAGGGTTCAAATTGTTCTATCATGGTGTGGATGGCAGGATAAATGTGGTAGAGTTTATCCTGAAGGAACAGCATGCAAGAGTGTTTTGGAGGTGAAAAGAGTGTCGGACAGAGTGATGTTTATGAAGCTGGAAATTGATGGTGTAATGATGAATGTTGTTAGTGCATACGCTCTGCAAGTTGGGTGTGGGATGGATAAGAAAGAAAAATTTTGGAGTGAAGTGGATGAAGTGGTGGTGAGTGTACCCAAGGGTGAGAGACTGCCGATTGGAGTGGATTTCAATGGGCATGTTGGTGAAGGGAACAGAGGGGATGAGGAAATGATGGTTAGGTATGGTGTTAAGGATAGGAATGCAGAAGGTCAGATGATAGTGGATTTTGCAAAAAGGATGGACATGGCTGTGATGAATACATATTTTAAGAAAAGGGATGAGCATAGGGTGATGTACAAGAGTGGAGGAAGATGCACATAGGTGGATTATATCTTATGCAGAAGGGCCAGTCTGAAGGAGATTGAAGACTGTAAAGTGGTGAAAGGGGAAAGTGTAGTTAGGCAGCATGGAATGGTGGTCTGTAGGATGACATTGGTGATCTAGAAGAGGAGGAGGAGTGTGAGAGCAGCACCAAGGATCAAATGGTGGAAACTGAAAAAAGGTGATTGTGAGGTAGAGTTCAGAGAAGAATTAAGACAGGCACTGGGGGGCAGTGAAGAGTTATTGAATAGCTGGGTAACTACAGCAGAGATGGTAAGGGATACAGCTAGAAAGGTGCTTGGTGTGATATCTGGACAGAGGAAAGAGAGCAAGGAGACCTGGTGGTGGAATGAGGAAGTACAGGAGAGCATACAGAGGAAGAGGCTGGCGAAGAAGAATTGGGATTGTCAAAGAGATGAAGAAAGTAGACAGGAGTATAAGGAGATGAGGCGCATGGTAAAGCGAGAGATAGCAAAGGCTAAGGATAAGGCATATGGAGAGTTGTATGAAAGTTTGAACACTAAAGAGGGAGAAATGGACCTGTACCGATTGGCTAAACAGAGGGACAGAGCTGGGAAAGATGTACAGCAGGTAAGGGTGATAAAGGATAGTGAGGGAAATGTACTCACAAATGAGGAGAGTGTGTTGAGCAGATGGAAAGAGTACTTTGAGGGGCTGATGAATGAAGAGAATGAGAGAGAGAGAGAGAAGGTTGGATAATGTGGGGGATAGTGAATCAGGAAGTGAGACAGATTAGCAAGGAGGAAGTAAGGATAGCTATGAAGAGAATGAATAATGGAAAGGCTGTTGGCCCAGATGACATACCAGTGGAAGCATGAAGGTGCTTAGGAGAAATGGCAGTGGAGTTTTTAACCAGATTGTTTAATGAAATCTTGGAAAGTCAGAGGATGCCTGAGGAGTGGAGAAAAAGTGTTTTGGTACCTATCTTTAAGAATAAGGGTGATGTGCATAGCTGTAGTAACTACAGAGGTATAAAATTGATTAGTCACAGCTTGAAGTTATGGGAAAGAGTAGTGGAAGCTAGGTTAAGAAGGGAGGTGATGATTAGTGATCAGCAGTATGGTTTCATGCCAGGAAAGAACACTACAGCTGCGATGTTTTCTCTGAGAGTGTTGATGGAGAAATACAGTTAAGGTCAGAAGGAGTTGCATTGTGTCTTTCTGGACTTAGAGAAAGCATATGACAGGGTGCCTAGAGAGGAATTGTGGTATTGTATGAGGAAGTCAGGAGTGGCAGAGATGTATGTAAGAGTGGTACAAGATATTTACTAGGATAGTATGACAGTGGTGAGGTCTGCAGTGGGCATGACAGATGCATTTAAGGAGGAGGTGGGATTACATCAAGGATCAGCTCTGAGCCCTTACTTATTTGCAGTGATCATGGACAGGTTGACAGATGAGATCAGACAGGAGGCCCCGTGGAATATGATGTTTGCAGATGACATTGTGATCTGTAGTGAGAGTAGGGACCAGGTTGAGGAGACCCTGGATAGGCAGAGATATGCTCTAAAGAGGAGAAGAATGAAGGTCAGCAGGACTAAGGCAGAATATATGTGTGTGAATGAGAGGGAAGATAAAGAAATGGTGAGGATGCAGGGAGTAGAGTTGCCGAAGGTGGACGGGTTTAAGTGCTTGGGAATCAACATTTCAGAGTAATGGTGAGTGTGGAAGAGAGGTGAAGAAGAGAGTACAGGCAGGGTGGAATGGGTGGAGAAGAGTGTCAGGAGTGATTTGTGATAGACGGGTACCAGTAAGCGAGAAATGGAAGGTCTACAAGGGGGTAGTGAGACCAGCTATGTTATATGGGTTAGAGACGGTGGCACTGACAAAAAGGAAAGAGTCAGAGCTGGATGTGGCAGAGTTAAAGATGTTAAGATTTGCACTGGGTGTGACGAGGATGGACAGGATTAGAAATCAGTATATTAGAGGGTAGGCTCAGGTTGGATGGTTTGGAGACAAAGCCAGAGAGGTGAGATTGCATTGGTTTGGACATGTGCTGAGGAGGGATGCTGGGTATATTGGGAAATGTTGGGAAAAGGATGCTAAAGATGGAGCTGCCAGGTAAGAGGAAAAGAGGAAGGCCTAAGATTAGGTTTATGGATGTGGTAAGAGAGGACATGCAGGTGGTTGGTGTGACAGATCAAGATGCAGAGGACAGAAAGAAATGGAAACAGATGATCTGCTGTGGCATCCCCTAACGGGAACAGCCAAAAGAGAAGAAGACACTCCAAGGTAGGGGATCTATCCCCATTACAATAGGAAAGTACAGTAACCCCTTCAAGGGTGTTCCTCATGGCAGTGACAGCACGCCCATTTATGTGGCATCACTGGTTGATACACAGCTTCCTGTTATCTATGTTTGAGTACAGCAAGATGCAAATATTGAGTATGACATTGATTGCTCACATGCATTACTTATTTTCCAAACAATAATGTTCTGTATCACATGTCTTCATCCAAACATTTATGCAATACTGTAATTACATTCTTCACATTGTAGAGCATTATAGGACATGCGGGTATACATAACATTTCTTACTGTATGGCATGATGCAAGATCATCATAAAGTATGATTGTGCCTTTGTTAGGGCACTTTCTTGTGTGTTTGTGTTGTTTACATGCTGTTACGGCAGTGTTTACTGTAATTTCTTCTGAGCATTCCCATTATAATTGTTTAGTAGATGCGCTCCATTTACTAAAGGAAATCCTAAACTAATACAGTCTCATCAGATCTGTGTTGTCACTTGGGACTTGTATATCCTGAGTGCTATTATATGACTGTTTAGGATTTACATGAATACACAGTACGTGTTTGTCTAATACATTTTTGAAGGTAATATACCCCTTTTAGAGCTGCCGAAGGTGGATGAGTTTAAGTACTTGGGATCAACATTTCAGAGTAATGGTGAGTGTGGAAGAGAGGGGAAGAAGAGAGTACAGGCAGGATGGAATGGGTGGAGAAGAGTGTCAGGAGTGATTTGTGACAGACGGGTACCAGTAAGAGTGAAAGGGAAGGTCTACAAGAGGGTAGTGAGACCAGCTATGTTATATGGGTTGGAGACGGTGGCACTGACAAAAAGACAAGCGTCAGAGCTGGACGTGGCAGAGCTAAAGATGTTAAGATTTGCACTGGGTTTGACAAGGATGGACAGGATTAGGAATCAGTATATTAGAGGGTCAGCTCAGGTTGGATGGTTTGGAGACAAAGCCAGAGAGGCGAGATTGTGTTGGTTTGGACATGTGCTGAGGAGGGATGCTGGGTATATTGGGAAAAGGATGCCAAAGATGGAGCTGCCGGGTAAGAAGAAAAGAGGAAGGCCTAAGATTAGGTTTATGGATGTGGTGAGAGAAGACATGCAGGTAGTTGGTATGACAGAGCAAGATGCAGAGGACAGGAAGAAATGGAAACAGATGATCCACTGTGTCAACCCCTAACGGGAACAGCTAAAAGAGAAGAAGACACTCCAAGGTAGGGGATCTATCCCCATTACAATAGGAAAGTACAGTAACCCCTTTAAGGGTGTTCTTCATGGCAGTGACAGTACGCCCATTTATGTGGCATCAGTGGTTGATACACAGCTTTCTGTTATCTATGTTTGAGTACAGCAAGATGCAAATGTTGAGTGTGATATTGATTGCTCACAGGCATTACTTATTTTCCAAACAATAATGTTCTGTATCACATGTCTTCATCCAAACATTTATGCAATACTGTAATTACGTTCTTCACATTGTAGAGCTTTATAGGACATGCGGGCATACATAACATTTCTTACTGTATGGCATGATGCAAGATCATCATAAAGTATGATTGTGCCTTTGTTAGGGCACTTTCTTGTGTGTTTGTGTTGTTTACATGCTGTTACGGCAATGTTTACTGTAATTTCTTCTGAGCATTCTCATTATAATTGTTTAGTAGATGCGCTCCATTTACTAAAGGAAATCCTAAACTAATACAGTCTCATCAGATCTGTGTTGTCACTTGGGACTTGTTTATTCTGAGCGCTATTATATGACTGTTTAGGATTTACATGAATACACAGCACGTGTTTGTCTAATACATTTTTAAAGGTAATATACCCCCTTTGTTATGGTTACAAATGACAACAAATGGCAGAAACATGTCCCTTTCTGATGTGCATGACACAACAGCTGTAGGGCACGTTTCTTCTTGCTTATAAATGATGACGTGGAGAATACAGCAGTACTTTCAGTTAGCACACACAATCCCTGTATATACATGTCATATTCAGTAACTGAATTCTATGGGAATAGCTCCTAATGTATCTACTGTCCTTGCTAACTGATATCTCAGTACATGATGTTATTAACATTTATATCACATTTACTCCCCTTTATTACACTACAGATTTGTGTCCCTCTCACACCCTTTTGTCCATGTTTACTTATGCGCATGGGCCAAGAATTATGAATAGGATTAATTATTGTTGCATCAGTATGCATTATCTGAGTACATTTTGTCCATTTCCCTCCTCTCTTACTTATGTGCACTAATCCCATTGTATTCTGTGCACATTCTCCCCATTTAACTTCCCTCATGTCTTAATTCCTACAATCAGCTTGCCCTTACTTTTTACAAGCTGTCCAGTCATGTTTGCAGACTAGCTTTGCCTCCAGGCAAGCAGTTTGTTTACGTTGTGAGCTCATGCTTCCCTGCACTGTTTCATGGTCACCAACACAGCTACTGGCCATGAAAAGGTGCTTGTAAATTTGTAAGCAAGATGATCAGCATGTATATTCAATGGGCGCTGCTGCCCATCACATAACATGCTTGAATTCTGTAGGCTTTACATGAAGCCTACATACTTGTTAATGAATCCCAATGTATTTCTTTTGGAAATTGCCCAATTAAAGGTGAGCAGTAATAATATATCTTTCATTTTGACAAGATTTTAGGAACACAATGTAAATGTCAAGTTTCCTGCATTTTGTGTTGGTTTGCACACAGGTACAAAAATATTTTTTACCTCACAAAGATGCTTCTACAGGAAATAAAGCAAAGCTGCATGAACAACAGCAACTATCAATGCAAATTGGGATACAGATGAATAATTATTCAAACACTGATGTTGTTGTTAAGAGAATCTTAATATTAACACTAGTGAGGGGGTATGGCTTGCAAGGCAAAGCCGAAACCAAAGTCGTAACCATTTTCTTCTTTGCTAAGACTCTCATCCTTATTTTTTTTATACTTAACAATTTTTTATACTTAAAAATAGAATATCTGGTGCTTCTAATCCTGAATTATTTTAACATTTTTGCATGTTGCTTCTTGATAATTATATAAAGCAAAACAAGATGTTACAGCACTGCTCAGTAAAATCTGTTTCCTGTCGCCATCTGTATGAATTCTACCACAAAACAAATAGCATTTGTAGGCTGTATTGTTCTGTGGTCCACATCACAGATAGAATAGTGAAGATCATGCTTCTGTATGGTGCTTTGCTGTCACACGTGCACTAAATGATGTTTGTAAACATGTACAGCATAGTAATGTGCTTCTCCAGATTATCTAGAAAAAAATATTTCCCACCCAAATGTATTCTACTGCGAACAAAATGTGAATAAACCAACTTTCTTGTAAAAGAAAATATAGTACCATTCTGTTGTGCACAGTATAGCTGTTGGCTGTGTTGGTTATACAATAAACAGCAGAAAGTAAAACTTCTTACACATTTAAGACTGTGTTACCATATGTTGCATCATAATTACAGTATGTAAAAAATATATTGCTTCCAACTGATGTACGAACTTATATCTGCAGATATGTAAATAAATTGAAATGTTCCTTTTGCTTATATTTCCCTACACCTCTGTCACTTATCACAAAATGCTGCTTTCCAAAGAATTAAGACATTGCTGCTCATTGATATTTTCCAGTGATCTTTTTTAACAAGCTTATTAGGGAAATGTAATTGAGTCCCTCTATCCTGCTTTACTGAGCCTCCCAACCTGTTGTCATAGAAAAAAACGGTTATCCAATATTCAATATCGTGATATGTCATTTATGCTGCTGAGGTTGGTTCCTCATCTATATCACACCATATACTGTTTGCAAATATGCAAAAAGAGTTGACTATCTCCCTTGCTTATATGTGAAAGATGTGTCCCCAACCTCCATAATTTATATAATGTACAACACAACTTTCTGTTCAACAAAATTATACCATTATACCATACACAGCAGACCTGTTAGCTCCATTAGTTCTGTGCATTAGAGGAAAGAAAAAAATAGCACTTGCCAAACAATTAAGAACAAACTGATGTGTGTTGCTTCCTCATTACAAACACAAATCTGTGGTTACAAACATGGAAAATATTTTTTGGATAAAATAAGTCTTCCTTCCCAATCTGTTCTATTGCATGAATCACAGTGTTCTATTTAATTATAAAATGTGATTCTAGGATGAACAGAGTTAGGGTGTCTTGTCCTATAGTATATAGCACAGCAGTGATGAAATATTGGTTCTCAAACCATTGAGGTCATGTTGCTGTATGCTGATTTCACCTTTCATATTGTACCAAATGATTGCAAACACACAAAAAATGGAATATGCAACTGCCTTAGAAAATACTTTAAAATAATCAACAAAGCCATATTTGGAAACATAAAATAAAGTGACATATTCTTGTCACTAACTGTGCATCACTCAGTTGTACCTGTCAAATAATGGCCATCACATTGTTTTTCAAACATAGTTTCTTGACTAGTGCATTAGTCTAATGAAAGTAATGCAGCCACTTTGTGATGTTTTTATGCCCCCCCAAATAAAACAGTCAAGACCATGTCCTTATTTGTTGCTTCTCTGAGATGAACATTTAAAGTGAATTGTTGTAGTTCATTTAATGCAGCCACTACCTGCTTAACCCCATGCCCCCGTGCTACTTCTCTAAACAGTGCATCGAATAATATCTGCAAGCAAATATCTGCAAGTATGTACAATAAATTGAAATATTCCTTATGCTTGAAGCTGGTGATATCCTTTCACTGGGTATTACAGAACAGTGTTTATCAAAGGATCAGGGCCATGCTGCTGCTCTGAGTGGTCACTATTTGGTATTACAGCACAATGCTTGCTAAAGAATCATGACCACACTGTTATATGTTACAAAATGAAATGTCAAATACTTCTTTTATCATATTAGCTTGTATCATGTCAGTATCAGCTATCACAGACTAGCACTTATCAAATAATTGAGACAGTAAACAGTGCTACTTCAAAAAACACACCAGTCATGATTGGAGTCCCCCAGGATCTGGTGCTGGGACCCCTCCTGTTTGGCATCAATTTCTTTGAAGAAAATGCCAGTATCAAAGGGCTCTGGCTGACTAAGCTTGCAGACAAATGTAAGCTAGGAGCAGTTATGGAATCCTGAAATGACTTAGCCAGGAAAGTTTGTCCCAAACAAATGAGTGCTGCTAGAAAATAAACGTATTATCTTATCCTTTGAGAAATCGTCTAACCTAAGAACCGGCCACATTCACAATATGCCCCTAAGGACTGACCCAGTTGTTCCAGATTTGTGAACTTATGTGGACATATTTTCTCTTTGGTTTGAAAGAAATACCCAAATCCTTAAGTGGATTCACAACATTTGAATTGCTATATAACGGGCATCCATGTGGGTTATGAGATATAGCAAAATAAACATGGGAAGGAGAAAACACTCTCTTTAAAAAAAATAATAGGACATTTTGTGGATCTGCAGGCCAGGCTATGAGCCATAATACCAACAGTAAGAAAACATATTCGGAGGGTGTAACAGATACAGCATAACACAAATACTCATCTGAGACTATTCAAACCAGGAAGGTAATTATATTAGTTTCAACTGCTAAAAGCAAATTCCTTGCAAAATAGAAAGGCCCTTTTGAAGTGATAAATTAAATGAAGTGAATTATGAGACATGACAACTGGGGAAAAAATAAGGGTGAACAACTGTGACCCATAAGTGTTTTGAAACTATGGATCGAAGCTCACAAGTTCTGAATTCAAAAACTTTAGAAACGTAATACTATTTTTATACTTGATTCATATATTGTAAGTGGATGAATTGCTTGAAAAATTGGGCAAGTCTAGGTTTTTGCCCACTTTTGACATAACCAAAGGTTGTTGGAAAATTCCACTAGCCCAAGGAGCAAAAGAAAAAAATAGCGGTATTTACACATGATGGACTGATCTACTATGCAGTTCTACCTTTTGGTGTCCAGAAGTTACTTGCAACATTCCAGATACTGATAGACAAGATACTAAAACACCATACCAATAAACCGCAGCCTACCCAGATGACATTGTAATGTTCTCCAAAGACTGGAAAAATCATCTCCCTAAAATTCAAACCATTTTCAATTCCTTGTGCCAAGTAGCATTGATAGCTCACCAGCTAAGTTTAACTTTGGCATGGTAGAAGCCTGTTATTTGGACAATATAATAGAAAGATGATTAGTGAAATCTAAGGCTAAAAAATTTGAGGTAATTCAGAACTGGTCCACACCAAACTCCAAAAAGCAGACTAAGGCATTTTTAAGCCTGATTAGTTATTATCTCAACACACTGGCTTCTTGTCCAGGGGTTCTACCTAGGAAGCTCACTGTTGAATGGCTCTGTGACATAATTGCTAGGTACAGATGGTAGGTAAGGTAGAAAAGCAGAGGAAGGATCACTGCTGCATCAAATTAGGGACAAGTATCTATGGAGATTGCTAGGGACTTCTTGTTCTGCAGGTCTGCTGATACCTTGTCTCCAGGTTCAGAAGGAGTTTCATGGAATAGTCTGTGAAAATACATCTACAGGAGAAGTTAAGGTTCCCAGAGCATGTCATGAAGTCAAAATAGGGAAGAAACTATTTGGGTCACAGAAACAAGAAATAAACAAATTAGTGCTCAGGACTGAAGACACACTCTTAGGGTTTAAGTCAGTACAGCCATTGTACCTGTGCTTGGAGAGAAAGCATACGTAATACTTTAGCAAATAGACTCCCAACACCAAGTAGTTAGCAAAAAATTATGAAACATGCTAAAGCATGGGACTAGAGAGTAATACAAGAGTGACTGGTATGGTTCCATGGCATTGGTTCTAGGACTAAGATGGCTGTAAGGTTTTGCAACAACTTTAGAAAGTTAAATAGCTTCTCTAAATTTGATGTATGTTCTATGTACCAAATGAATGAATTATTTGACAAATTGGATAAGGCTAGGTTTCTGTCAACTTTAAATCCAAATCAAGACTATCAACAAGTTCCTCTAGCCAAAGAAGATGAGAAGAAATGACGATGTTCTATACAGCTGATAAACTCTTACACTGTAGAGTCCTGCCATTTGCTCTCCACAGAATTCCAAGAGGCTGTTAGACAAGATTCAGGGACCTTATATCAGATGTGCCCCAACCTACTCAGTTGACACTGTAATATTGTAAAGTCACTTGGAAAATCATCTCTCTAAAGTTCAAACAATTCTGAATTTCTTACAACAAGGTGGACTGAAGCTAACACAGCTAAGGGCAACTTAGGCATGGCAGAAGCCTTCTATTTTAGGCTATATAACAGAGAGGGAGAGTGAAACTGCAGGGTGCAAAGGAACAGGAAAGTTCAAAACTAGCCCGCATCAAAACAAGAAAAAACAAGAAAAGCAGGTTAAGGCATTTATAAACCTGGCAAACAATTATGATAACATAGTTGCTATTGAACCAGAAACATCATAGCTGTGGTGTCATGTGACATAACTGCAAGGTGCAGAGGTTATGTAAGGCAGGAAAGTAGAGGCAGGGTCAATATGTTAACCAATTAGAAACAACAGCACTGGGGATTCTTAAGAGATGTTAGTTCTTGTAGCTGATGGATTCATAGTCGTTAGACTGAGAGAGAAGTACAAGGAGGTGTGCATTTAATCTGTCCTACATTTAGTGGCAAATTCTGCTTTGGGGTTCAAAATAACAGACTGCTACACATTTCTGACTGGATTATTTAAATTCTGATTTATTTTTAATTTTATTTTAACTTCTTGCTTGGTCACTGACATCATCACACAGCACAGGAGTGTCCTGCATCTTTATCAATGCACAATGACAAACATGATGGCATTGATGGCACTGTTGTGAGATCAGCACTGAGGAGAAATTAACTGTTTTAATAAAAAGCCAGTGTAAACAGCAGCTGTTTTTGCCATTTTGTGTTGGTCCTTTGTGACTTGTATAAGTGCTATGGGCAGCGTAATACAGCTCACAAAGGAGGGAGGAGGATTCATCTCAGATGGCTGTTGAAGTATGTGAAATGAATGTTACTTGAGCGGCATCAAGAATGAGGAATCAGTCAGGAGGAGGACAGGAAAAGGAAAGAGAACTGGGAAGCAAAGCAGAAGGCAAGGCAGGAATCAGGATAAGAAGATTGTGGTCCAAAAAATCCACTTCTTCTTTATAAGTAAAACCAAATGCACAATGCACTGCAACCATTGGGAAGACCTAGAAGACAAAACAGAAGTAAAAGTTAACATAACAGCAACACAGGCAAGTGCACTGCCAGTTTGTTTCTCTCTGCTGTTACCTTGCTATAGTGCTGTTCATGGTCTCAACCAATTGGGACATATAACTACCGGCTGAAGGACAACAGCAGGCAGAAGTACGCACAATCATGGACAATATTAGGATAATACCACCATTAATTGTGTCATTGACATAATATATGTGCTTGTGAGTTATTATATCTGTTCTGCATGAACACACTTTTATAACTGTCATTATTTGCCAGTAATCTATAATGGGGATCAAGGACACCTTCCTCAGAAATGACAACTACCCTCTGAGAAATACAATTCCCATGCTTCAGAATAATATTGTGAAAAGTATTTAATTAAGGTTTGGTGTTGGCACAATAGTTCTGAAGAAGTCTGACGTGTTAGACAAAAACGCTGTTATGTTTAATATTTGGATATTACATAAGTTACTTGTGGTGTTTAAAACATTAAACTTTTGCTTTTACAACTTCTTGGTTTATTCCCATTTTCTCCAGCACACTTGATTGGTTTTAATGAGTTTGGTGTGTGCATTGCAGCCAGTTTGTTGTCAGTTTTTGCCACCTCAATAATCCTTGGAATACCAACATAATTACACATACAATGAATTCCACAAGGTTGCAATTGAATCAAAATGTGATATTTTTGCATATATCACGACATTACAACATATGGATGAAACAAGATGTATGTGTCCATGTAATCAGTGTGAATTTATAGTGATGTATGTCACAAATCATTTAGTTATGGTAGGTGGACACATGTACACCTGTGCCATACTGCAAATGTCACTGTAATGGTTGAATAAGAACTGTCTAGAATGTTAATCTGTTCCATTACAAAAACACATGCCTACTTAAGCTGACAATATAGAGTATCATCCCACATCAACAGCTCTCAGTTGGCATATTACTACAGCTTTTATGGAAGAAGCATGTAATGAAATGGCAGCAGTGGCCATCAGTACATTAGCTCACATCAGAGCTTGTAATACCCTCTTTAGGCCTACTGTACATGCACACCTCAACATAGCACATCCTGATCACAGCAACATTGACATGTGAGATGTTCATAGGGTCATAGGACATTACTAAGCAAACAGCCAACATCACATACAATCTTAGACATTATTATAACATTTAAACCAAACTCCATATATCTATATGCTGGAAGATAGTAAGGCTATGTGCTTATGTGTGTACATTTGTTTCATTGCATTACATAGTGCCTCTGTCCATATGTGACATGTGTACCACCCCATGACAGAAATAGCAATCACACATCCAGTGGTCTGGAGATGGCTTGGAGAAGCTCATGGAAGGACTCTGCTTTATGATGTGTGTATGCATCTTTGACATGAGGACATCCTCTACTCCTCTTCAGGAAGGATGTCATGTGGCCAGAGGGAAAAATGGGATGTTGGATGCATGGGTCTACATTAAATGTTGTCCTAACTGGTGATGAAATTAAAAGACATAACAGAATGATCACAGTGTACCACATACCACACACAAAGCAGTAGACTGTTGTCTGATATGAACATTACACCAGTGTAGGCATAGAAGCTGAATTCCATACAATGCAACAGTAGCATTACCACATATGTATGACTTTATCAGTGTCATGTTGCACTTTATGGAGTATGACAGCATCATTGTATGCTAAGAAGAAAATGCTGGGAGAAGTGTCTGGATGGATGTAGAGTCACATCTCAGTATAAAATTGGCTCAGAAACACTATTTGAATGTATATACACTCAAGTTGTCTGCTGTCAGATTAGAACTCCTAAATATCCAGCTACAGGAGCTGAAAAATGCAGTAGTTAATGGTGCTGCCACAGTACAATTTTGACTAGGAAACATGTCAGAGTGTACTTTATACAGGATGACATAATCAGTGTATGTTACAAGAAGATGTTCAGAGGAGTGTCGGACATAGCTGTGGACTCACATGCGATTCTAAAATTGTCAACATCTAGAATTCAGAATGAATGCACAACCACCAGTTGATTGTAGTAAGACTAGAACCCCTACCTGATGCTATGCAGAGCACAGCACTTAACACAAGTGCCACAGTACAAGTCTGGCTTTTAGAGTGTCAGACAAAACTGTGTAGCGCATGATGTCAGCAGTGTCTGGAGGGAATAAGATGGCAGTAGGACTGTCTCACATATTGTTGTAAAATGGTCTACATCTCCAGAGTAATAACTAACTGAACACTAACATTCACAAGTTGACTATAGTGAGACTAAAAGCCCTGCCTAGCTATAGAACACAGTACTTAACACAAGCTCTACAGTACAAGTCTGACATTTGCACTGCTGATGGACAATTTTTAGTGGACAACATCATTATTGGATGTTTTAGAGAAGATGTTGGGAGGCCTGTATGAAATGAATGTGTAGGCATGTACAACTGTTAAAATATTTGTAGTGCATGGACTGGATTTATGATAATAGGATACAGACTTAATCGCTTCCAACTATACAAACACACTAGTTGACTGCAGTGATGAGATTAGAATCCCTACCTAACTCATTACAGAAGCTAAAGATCTCAGTACTTAACTCAAGAACCATGGCACAAGTCTGACTTTTACACACTTTTACACACCGAACACCCTGATATTGGGCAATTTCAATTACCCTACCGTTAACTGGGAAAACTACTCAAGCACAAACTCCCAGGTCCAGCGCTTCCAGGAATTTATCAACTCAAATGCCCTGGCTCAGCTGGTAAACTCCCCTACCAGAGGTGAAAACATATTGGATCTGGTCATCACCAACATGGGCGACAGGTGTTCCACACTGGAGGTCAACTGTCACTGGTTAGATCAGACCATAAACTAATCACTCTGGATGTCCTCACCACACCACCACCTCCATCCAAGGAAACCACAGTGAAAAACCTTTCTATTGCAAACTTCACCTTACTTAAGACAGAGGTGGTAAGTTTCACAGCCCCCATGTTAAAGGATAACAGTGTCCAAGTTGCAGGAACTTTTACAAATGCACTCTATAAGCACAAGGATGCATGGATCGTGGCATCCCTAGCAAAACCAAGACTTACTCCCCCAAGAGAAGGAAACCAGTCTGGTGGACCCCTGCCATAAACGGGCTATACAATAGAAGGAGGAAACTAGTTCAGAAAAAAAAAACAGTTCCAAGAAGGAAAGACATCCCTGATCAGTATCAGTAAGAAACTAAGGTCCCTCACCTCATAAAATCCTCCAAGACTAACTTTGAAAGAAAAATAGCCAAAGATTTGAAAGATAACCACAAAGCCTTATTTAGCTATGTCAAGAATCTAAGTGGCAACTCGCAGATATGCTCTGAGCTAGTGCAAAATAGCACAAAATATACTGGACCCACTGATATTGCCAACATCCTGGCAGACAGATTCAGTGCAAACTTTACCCCCCTCTCATCCCCAAAAGGGCCCACAACAATACCAGAAAAGTGTAGTGTCCTGGAAATCACAGACGCACAGGTGAAAACAGCCCTTTCAAAAGCCAAAAGCACAGCATCAATGGGGCCAGATGGTGTCCCAGGCTGCGTCTTGCACAAACTACAGAACAAACTAACCCCCCACCTAAACACACTGTTCAACTTCAGCCTCTCCACAGGCTATGTGTCCATAGAATGGCACACAGCAAAGGTTATTCCATTCCACAAAGGAGGGGCCACAAATTACCCTGGTAACTATCGCCCCATAAGCCTGACTAGCCTGGTCTGCAAGGCTATGGACCTCATCATCATGGAACTCATTAACAAAGACATTGGGAACCTCCAAACACTTGATCCAACCCAGTTCAGATGTGTTAAGGGCAGATCATGCCTACTAAACCTGGTTGACTTCTTTGAGACAGTCAGCAAGGCCATAGATGCGAGGAAGGTAGTTCACACAGCCTACCTTGACCTTGCCAAGGCTTTTGACACCATTCCCCTCTCTGGAATTATAGAAAAACTCACCAGCCTGAACATAACCCCCTACGTCATGAGATGGGTTGCCAATGGCTTGCAGACAGAACTCACACGGTAAGAATAGTGGGCTCCAGGTCTGACTCTAAACCAGTCAGAAGTGGTATCCCACAAAGCTCGGTCCTAGGACCCCTACTGTTCAGCATATACTTCTCAGAAGTACAGGCAAACACAGGAGGACTATGGCTAACCAAGTTCACCAATGACTGCAAACTGGGAGCCATAATTGACTCTCCTGCTGACACGGACATTCTCCAAAAGGGCCTTACTGAGACAGACACCTGGTGTCAAAGTCATGGTCTCAAGCTAAATGCCAAAAAAATGCATAGTCATCCTGTTTGGGAAAAACAAAACACCCATGAATTACCATATAGGTGGCAGCCCCCTTCATACAGAAGAGGTAATAAGAGATCGGGGGACCCAGGTAGATAGTAATCTCTCCTTTGACAATCATATTGCCACAGTAGTTAGGAAATCCTTCTATGTAGCCCGTCTAATATTAAAGGGTTCGCATCTAGAAATAAAGAGATTATAGTGCCCCTCTACTCGTCACTCATCAGATCCATCATAGAGTACAATGCCCCATTTTGGATGTACCACACAAGACACTTCCAACAGCTGGAAAGACCACAAAAGTACCTCACCAAGAGGATTACTGGCCTCAAACATATGTCCTTTGCAGCCCGACTGAAAAAACTCCAGCTGTACTCAGAGGCATATCGCTTACTCAGAGGTGATCTCTGCCTGACTTACAAAGCCGTGTCCAACTCAGCATTGATGGACATGCTCCACCTAAAGAAATCCAAATCACTGCGAGCCACTCGCCCTAGTGAGCTAAACCTCACCACAGCAATAAATAGAACATGCTGGAGGGATAGATTCCTGTCACAGAGACTCCCCATGCTTTGGAACAAAATTCCTAACTACAATAGGCAGAGTCCCTCACTAACACTCTTCAAGAGAAACCTTGACGAGTGGATGGGTAACAGAAAATACACCCCTGGGATCACTTCATTGACTCTTCTTGATAGAGGCTCAGTTAATTAATCAATGTGGCGGCGAAAGCTGACACACTCTGTCTGGGCTTATAAATGCCCTCAGGCAGATAGCCTAGTAGATACCTATGAAACTATGAACACTGCTGCTGGATAATTTATAATGGATGACATCATCCATCCGGGCTACGCCGGTTAGCTAGGGTAAAACTATTCCCAGCTCCACAAAGTCTCCTCTTCAATTTTTCCCTTGGAACTAGACAAACCTTCAACTTAAGCACTCAAGCCATTCATTTCTCAGCCCGGCACTTGCTCAAAACTTATAGCAAGCACTTACAAACCCTAGCACTAGACCCTCCTGTACTGTACAGAAGGACAAGGCTCTCTATTTGACCTTACCAGCCATCCAGTAAAACAGTTCACTGTACCTATCCAGGCATGTCCAAAGGGCAGTTTCAGGTGTACTCTCCAGTCCAACTGGTGAATCTGGGCATTTTGAGGCAATGTTACAACTGCCTCATATACACAGACAACCCCCTCCTCCTACCACCAAACACTGATACATGCGAGAGATACACTTATACAGCCAAACTGGAGGCTAAGCTCTCTCAACCCAAGACTGGATCAGACAGTCAAGAGGAGAAGGGAAATACTTGCATCACACCACCAGTCTCACATAGCCCCATTAAAGTAGCACTGGCAAAAAACAAACCAAAATACATGAAAACATAATTGGAGGCTCTAAATAAAAATCTGAAAAACCAACAGAGACCTCCAAAGCAAATATACAAGCAACCTCCACCCCCAACACAAACCATGAAACATATACTTCACAAAACCAGTGTGCCATGCAATTACAGCCCTTAAGGCAAAATAGCATATCCAACATACTAGTAATAGGTGACTCTATAGTCAGGCACACTGACGTCCCACTCCCTAGGCTGAATAAGGAGAAGGTTACTGTTAGCTGCCTGTCAGGTGCCAGGATCCACCACATAACACAAGCACTCAGGTCACTTCAGAACAGGTACAGATATGACTCTGTCATTGTCCATATTGGCGTGAATGACCTGAGCCATACTTCCCTGGACTACATAAAAAGAGATATAAAAGAGCTCTCTGATCACATAGCCCAGGCCGGTATGACCCTGACCCTGAGTAGCATCCTGCCCTCACCAAGAATGATACCACGGTATAAAGAAAAAAATTCTTGATTTCAATAATTGGCTATGTTTCTGGTGTCATTCAAAGGGGATCTAGTGTCTGTCCGCCTGGGATGACATGCTCCATAAGCCAAGCTATTTCGCTAAAGATGGCTTGCACCTGTCACCATTAGGCTTTCGAATACTGGCCAAGGCCCTTACCACCCCCATAGTGCCTTTTTTAGGCAAGGCTGAAAAAACAAACCCACCACCGTAAATAGCACAAGTAACAAAAAACTGAGGGTAATGCTACTCAATGCCAGAAGTCTAAACCTCAAAATGCACGCACTCGAGGCACTCCTCAGTATTGAGAAAATCAATATATGTACAGTATCAGAAACCTGGTTTAAGGCTCCAGAGAGCACCCCAGCACTACCAGGCTACAACTCATACCATACATTTTGGCAACAGAACCCAAACCAAAATACAAAAGGTGAGGGCATATCCATATTCACCAAGGATACCCACACCTCCAGGTTAGTGGCACAGCACAATGCTTCAGAGATCATCCACGTGCAACTAACAATGGGCAAAACTGCAATTCAAATTGTAGCTTGCTAAAGATCACCCACCATGTCCCAGGACCCCCATTCTGCATTTCTGGAAACACTGGGAAACATAAAGGTCCCAATAAATGCCGAAATCTGTAAGGACAATCTGAGGCACGTCAACAATATACAGAACACTTTTATTAAACCTTTTGAGTGCTTTCATCTCAACAAATGAGACTTCATCAGAAACAGAGAAACTCAATTAGTAACATTTAAATACTTGTTTAAAATCATGACATCACTAATCAACCATAAATTTAAAGGTATATACACTCAACCAAAGCAAAACACATAATTATACAAATAGAATTGAACTAAAATGAAAGAAAAAATACATATTCTTATGAATTACCAGCAACCCTTCGAATCCAAACTTGATAAATACATAGTTAATTAAACCATATATGAACTACAAACTCAGTTTCAACATTTTAAAACAACAAATGCATAAATAAAATATTTATATATATATATATATATATATATATATATATATATATTTTATGTTGTGTCATGTATAAACATAAAGGTCCTACCAAACACCCTAATACTAGGTGATTTCAATTACCCAAACATTAACTGGGAGAACTACTCAAGTACTAACTCCCCTGCCCAACATTTCCTAGAATTTATAAACTCAAATGCCCTGGTTCAACTGGTCAGCACTCCCACCAGAGGTGGCAACATATTGGACCTGGTCATCACCAACATGGGCGATCGGTGTTCCGCACCGGAAGGTCAACCCCTTGCTGGTTAGATCTAACCATAAACAAATCATTTTGGATATCCACATTCCACCCCCACCCCCAGACAAGAAAACTACCGTGAAAAACTTTTCAAAAGCAAACTTCACTTTACTTAAGACCGAGGTGGAAAGTTTCAAAGCCCCGTTGCTGAAGGATAATGCTGTCCAAGCTGCAAAATCCATTACTAATGCATTCTATGGGCACCTACAAAAATGCATGGATCATGCCATCCCAAGCAAGACCAAGACTCACTCCTCCAAGAAAAGGAAACCAGCCTGGTGGACTCCTGCCATAAACAAGCTATACAATAGAAGGAGGAAACTAGTACAGAAAAGAGTAACATCCCAAGAAGGGAAGACATCCCTGTTCAGTATCAGCAAGAGACTACGATCCCTCATAAAATCATCCAAGGTGAGCTTTGAAAGAAAAATTGCCAAGGACTCCAAAGATAACCACAAGGCATTCTTTAGCTATGTCAAGAATCTAAGTGGCAATGCTCAGATCTGCTCAGAGTTAGTGCAGAATGGCACAAAATACACTGAACCGACCGATATCGTCAACATCCTGCCAGACAGGTTCAGTGCAAACATCATCCCCCTCTCACCCCCAAAGGGGCCCATAACCATACCAGAAGAATGTAGAGTCCCTGAAATCACAGACAGTCAGGTTAAAACAGCCCTCTCCAAAGCCAAAAACACAGCATCAATGGGACCAGACGGTGTCCCAGGTTGCGTCCTACATGAGCTCAAAGACGAACGAACCCCTCACCTAAACACACTGTTCAAACTCAGCCTCTCCACAGGCTACATACCCATAGAGTGGTGCATAGCAATAGTTATTCCCCTCCACAAAGGTGCAACCGGGAACTATCGCCCTATAAGCCTGACTAGCTTGGTCTGCAAGGCTATGGAGTGCATCATCATGGAACTCATTAACAGAGACATTGGGAACCTCCAAACATTGGACCCTACCCAGTTCGGCTTTGTTAAGGCAGATCATGCCTCCTAAACCTGGTGGACTTCTTTGAGACAGTTACCAAGGCTATAGATGAGGGAAAGCCTACCTAGACCGCGCTAAGGCCTTCAACACCATTCACTATTCTGGCATTATAGACAAGCTCACCAACCTGAACATAAACCCCTACATGACAAGATGGGTTGCCCACTGGCTCATGGACAGAACCCACATGGTGAGAGTTGCGAGAGCTAGGTCCGACTCTAGACCGCTTACAAGTGGCATTCCCCAGGGTTCAGTCCTAGGACCCCTCCTGTTCAGCATATACTTCTCAGAGGTACAGGCAAGCACAGGAGGACTATGGCTGACCAAGTTCACAGATGACTGCAAACTAGGGGCTATAATTGACTCTCTGGCTGACACAGATATCCTCCAAAAGGGTCTCACTGAGACGGATACCTGGCATCAAAATCATGGCCTCAAGCTAAATGCCAAAAAGTGCATAGTCATCCCCTTTGGAAAAAAACAAAGTACCCACAAACTACCACATAGGTGGTAGTCCCCTAAATACGGAAGACATAATAAGGGATCTGGGGACCCAAGTAGATAGTAATCTCACCTTTGATAATCACATTGCCAAAGTGGTTAGAAAATCCTTCTACATGGCCCACCTAATCACAAAAGGGTTTGCATCCAGATCAATAGAGGTCATTGTGCCTCTCTACTCATTACTTATCAGACCCATCATAGAGTACAGCGCCCCATTTGGGATGTACCTTACAAGATACCTGCAACAGCTGGAAAGACCACAGAGGTACCTCACCAAGAGGATCACTGGCCTCAAACAGATGCCCTATGCAGCTCAGCTGAAGAAACACCATCTGTACTTGGTTGCATACCACCTACTCAGAGGTGATCTCTCCCTGACATACAAGGCCATGTCCAACTCAAAATTGATGGACATGCTCCACCTAAAGAAAACCTTATCCTCTTGAGCCACACACTCCAGGGATATAAACCTCACCACAACAATAAATAGGACGTGCTGGAGGGATAGACTCCTGTCCCAGAGACTTCCCATGCTTTGGAACAAGATCCCAATCTACATTAGGCAGACCTCCTCGCTAACACTCTTCAAAAGAAACCTTGACGAGTGGATGGGAAACAGAAAGTTTATCTCGGGGATCACTTCAGTGGCTCTGCTGGACAGAGGCACAGGGAACTAATCTAAGGGGGCGGCGAAAGCCAACACATT
Organism: Protopterus annectens; assembly: GCF_019279795.1. NCBI lineage: Eukaryota > Metazoa > Chordata > Ceratodontiformes > Protopteridae > Protopterus > Protopterus annectens. Next base: position 958,161,483 of record NC_056730.1, on the reverse strand, counting down.
CTGTCTAGGCTTATAAATGCCTTCGGGCAGATAGCCTAGTACCTACCTATGAACCTATGAACTTATCATTGTATGGTTGGGAGGCTTGTATGAAATGGCTGAGTAGGCACGTATGACTGTCAAAATATCAGCTCTGCATGGGACTGGATTGATGGTAGTAGAATACAGACTGATGTCTGACTATGCACACACACTTACACATGCATAGAGACACACACACATAATGTGGCTGCTGTGGTAATTTAACTCACATGTATGTATCTTATTCCCATCTGCCGAAAATAGTAGTTTATGATTGTACCATCCACAAAGTATGGTTTTGCCTTCTCATACTGGTCTTTATACATGAAGCCATCATTATATGATGTGGGTAACATATGCTGTTATGAGAGTCAGGTACAAAGTGTGGATTTTGTATTTTCTTCTGTGTTTCCAATATGCAGGTATACTTTAAAAGACAGCTTCTCAAACTAGATGCAAAAAGCTGTCAGGAATTCATGTAGCAGAACTGAGACATACGCAGTTGTTTCTCAGTATGTTGTATAGATTACACTCTTATTGTCACACACAGACACAGAGATGTTTTGTGAACAGCATGGATGCAACTGTGCATGTATGTATGCTCATATCTGTGATTAATTGATGTCCACATTAATACATGTATAACACAATCTGAATGTGTATTGTCAGTGTAAAGCTTTAGATGATGTAACAATATAGTTGTGCTATTTATTTCTGTGGTATAGTTGACATTTGGGAACTAGTACTGACGTATACATTTCAAGTGCGTGGGTGCAAGGCACACTTTTGTCTGTCTGAGTAAAGATGTGTTCATTCAGTAACAAGTGCCTTCCCTTTGGTTGTGGTTTTACATGGGTTATTATGGGATGAAGGGTAACTGGGAAGCAAACATTGTTGCCTATCAGCTTTTTCTATAGAGCACCGATGAGCAACTGGTTTGTGCCATCGATGGAAAAGTGTTTCACATATGAGATGCACATTTAATAACAACTACTTGAATATGAGAAGTACTTATCTATATAGGATATGGTAGAAATAGCTGACAGATACTATGGTATTAATAATGTAGTTTATATTGCAAATCTTGTGTTATGAACTTTATAACAGTAAGAATTATTAGTACTGCTTTTCCAGTTTATGCAGAGTTAAGTGCTTCATTGACAAAATTATAATAGCTCTGTTGGTTCACTTTCCACCATGAAAACATGCTAAGTGCAGAGACACAGCAGTCAGCACTTTGGATACTACTGAGTATACTAAAACATCTGTTGCCTAGCTGTCTCTGTGGCAGCAGGTATAACAGCAGTAAGTTTTGTTGTGCACAAATGATACAGGGTTTGAATCCAGCTCAATCTATTTTTTACATATGTATTTAGGATGCCATTAAATAATTACAAGTGGTAATTTTTGTAAAAGTGAGAGGGAATGACTGCAGTGAAGTACTGTATAAAAACAAACCCTACTTGATTTATGTCAACAGTGCACAAATGGATTTGCATATTGATACATTCATCAGTCTAAATAAACATGACTGTATATTAGTTCACCAAAGTGTTATTCCGGTGAACACCTATTCATCGACCCCTAATCAGTGGAAATCATGTCAGTGATTTGCTGAATTTACTAAGGGCAATGAAATAGTTGTCCAAAGCACAAAAGACCAACTTGCAGTTGACTCGAACCCACCCAAGTGGGAAGCTTCACCCCCCCCACTTCCCCCCAACTATGTATATCAACTCAGAGATTGTACTACAGTAGAGAAAAGGGCAAAGTTCTGTAGTTGTCCGTTGTGCTTTGTGCAATTATTTTGTTGCCCTTAGTAAATTCAGTAAATCGCTGAAGCAATTTTTAGGTGTTCGCCAGAATAACATTTCGGCGACCTAGTATAGACCCAATAAATGTTATAGGACATATTTAAAATGAGTACCTTTATTCTGCTTTAACTGTGTATGTCCTTAGTGCAACAGGTTTAAGCAGCATTGTGTGGAGGTAACCTCACCATACCATAGGACGTGAAGCACCATTCACCATTGCAAAGCATTGGTGTGTGATGCCAATCTTCTTGCAAATGCAGAGGACAAAAAAGTGAAGGGTTTCATTGGGGACTTATTATGTATGTGTGTGGTGTGTGATTCTATTCTTTGACCAGATTAAAGGTGTGAAAATGAGGTAGATAAGAAAGTGGTGAAATGGGAGGCAAGCGGGAGGAAGAACAAAGGGGCATCAATATAGGAATGTGTAGGAACCAAATAGGAAAGAACCATAGCTATCCACTTCTTCAAAAGAGTAAACTGAACATGGATAGAATATTGGATGAATTTGGACTGTTACCGCAACAAAGATGGATGACAGCAACAGAGTCATGTTGTATTGCCAATTGGACCGAATCAAGTATGTCGAGAAGACATGTATGCAAAGTGGAGAGCTATGTATGGGATTATATTTTTTTATGAGACAGGGCAACTTTTTTTAATTTAATTTCAGTAAGAGAGGAATGTGCATTTGCATGATGTTAAGCAGAGAGCAAAAGTGCCAAAAAGAAAGGAAGGCAGTTTGTGAATTAGGAAGGGTAATGTGACAATTGATATTAGTTTATGGGTTGAATGCTGCTGGACCTGTTAGATGAATTAACTTTTCAAACATGAATTGGGGTGTATACATTTTATGAACTGACTTATTTTTTGGGTGGATTTACACACTAATAAAAGTGATGTGTACAATGTGGGATTCAAACCTATGTAAAATAGACAATGTACAATCTTTCACATAAGCATTTTTACCTCCTTGCCACAGAGCAAGTGATTGTCAGGCATGCTCATTAATTAAATAGACACATTTAAGAGTGTATATGACTAACATTGAAGTATGAAGTCCATCCTATGGTAGAAAAGACACTTTTAAGTACAGTAACATAATTGTCATGATACCCTCAATCACACATATAATTCATATGATATCCATTGCTATACATAGTCATTTTTTGTGCATAATTATATTTATATTGTTAATTTTAATATAAATATTAGTGGAACAGCATTAATAAAATTTGTAGTTTGCTGGATTGGAACCCTGGATCACCTATATTGTGGCCACAAACTTACAGAATTTGCCACAGGAAAGGCTGGGATGCAGGTGTGTTTCTTAAAGTCATTACCATGCAGACTGATCATTGCAAGCCAGGATATTTTTTCACACATGCTCATTACTTACATATGCACATTTAAGGGTTGAGTGATTAACCATGTATGTGTGTGACATGAAAGTGCAGAAAATAAATCTTTAATGCTCGAATCATGACTGTAATGATAGCTACAATTAGACATATAATATATATAGCATGTGTATGCTCAAGCCACTTACTATATATAGTTATGTTTATGTATATTTATTTTTATATTGTTAGTTTTTGTATGTTACAATAGAATTTGCTGGATTAAAACCCTAGTTCACCTGTATTGCTGTCATTAACTGACACCTGTTACCACAAGAAGAACTAGGCAGCAGGTTTATTTTTTACACTCACTATTGTGCATGAGTGCTGACTACTGCACAATTCCACTTATTGTGTTTGCACTATGGAATACCAGTCATATTACAATGTATCTTTCTAGAAAATGATCAAGTCCACAGGTGTTGTGGAAGCTTGCTAACCAATGTGCAATGCTATTTAGAGTGTTTGCATGAAGGAAAGCACAAGATGTAACAACATACCTTTTCAAAATTGACAGTGTCTGTTTATTATCTGCAGGTGTTGTGGAAACTTGCTGACTGCCACACATCACTGCTTAGCATAGTATGTTTGCTTGATGGAAGGAAAAAGTTGCAACAATTTATATTTTTAGAAACTGACAATGCCTACATGTTGTCTGAGGCATTATGCTGTGTTTGCGTGAAGGTTAGCAACACGCTCAACATGTATTATGCTTGTAAAACGTTTTCCTTTGTTTTCACCATTAAAAGACAACTGTGGGACTTGAACCATGATCTAAATATCCTACATGCTTTGTGCTTCATCATGCTTACCAGGTGTGCTATACACACACTTGATTCACAACTGTAATGTATGCAGTCCTTATCATAGGAGCAAGTTACATTAATTTTGATTTATTTATCGGTTTCACCATATTTGCTCTAAACTGCACATGGTGCAAATATTAATATTTAAAAAAGACACATAAACATTACAAATTACATTTAACACAACTTACAGATTTTTACACAACTCTCATTTGAACTATCATACTAATGAAATTAACAAACAGTCAGAGTGTCTTATCAATCTTTGCTACAGAAAGAACTTTGCAGCAGGAAAGCGAATCATTGTGCAAACAAGCAAATCCCATTTTTCCACAGTATTAACAAAATATACACTTGTACACTCTCAGTTGTTTGTATATGTGTTGCTTACAGATTTATTGCAATGTTTGATCATGCAATCAGTTATGAGTATTGTTTGCAGCAATGCGGCTCTGTTTTCTATTTGTATTGTATTCATTCTTCTCTTATATGTGCTGTACTCTCAGACATGCAATATATAGGTCATTTTGTATCATTGTCCTTTAAATGTATGATAAAATGACATGACAGTGAAAAATAGTTTGCAGCAAAAGCAGGAGAGTTTGGCTGTTAGTGAAAAAAAATGAGAACTATCTGTTGTTCACTTTCATTTAAAAGCTTGCTACAATTATACTTCCACTCTTTGTAAGTGTATCCTCAGTGATACACCCAATACAGGTGATGTAGTCTGAATTGTTGTTGTGTCTTCCTTCTCTCTCACACTAATCATACACAGTTGCAATCTATTAACAACTAACACTGAGGTAGTGCCTACACTATGTTTACCCTGTTACATGAAGTCAAACATTTTGAATTCAGCAATTGTAATGAGTTTGCACCTCATTTGCATCTTCACCATGCTCAGAGGCCTGAATCTACACTATAAAAAGGTAACCATGTATCTAGGAAACTAGAAGGTGAGGAAACGTGTATTTGGAGAACATAGAAGATTGCTATTCATTTTGATTTCTCTGCAGAAAATGCTTCTAATCTTGCTAAGGTAAGATTGTATTTTTCAAATATATTCTAGGTTTGTTAATGTGTTATAAAGAAAATTTTTAAATGCATGCATTAGAATATGTAACATTTATCTATATGCACTTCTTATAGTTCAGTGTTGGCATAGGCATTTTGTGCAGGCATTCTTTCTCAGATGGACAGTCTATTTACTTTAATCACAAGTGTTATTGAAACTGTTTTCTTATTTTGTTTCAGGGTAATGTAATGTACTACACTGCCAATGACACAGGGGTGTTATGCTTCTAAGATGGCCCATAGACACCTCCAGCAGAGTGCTGGGCACAGCAAGAGTTGACTAGGAAATTGACTTTTCTGTTTAAAATATGTGCACATGTTGTGAGAATTGTGTTGAAGGCCTATATAGCAATTGCATTATGTGATATTCCTTGCATTGTACAAACTCTTCATTTGCCTGTTTTGGGGGCTGGGGGAGCCAAGTACCATTTGTGTGTTGCCACAACAAATGTTGTGTGTGTTTAAAGAGGTTTGATGTTGAAACTGTGTATTCTGTTATTTCTGTGGTAATCAATACATCACTAAAGTGGTATTCCTTTTTGGACCAAACATTGTTTTTTGTGTGAGTGTGATACGGCACTACCACATAACATTCAATTTTAATAACTTAAGTGTATGTTTCCACTGCTTAATGTTGAAATACATACGTGTGTGTGTGTGTGTGTGTGTGTGTGTGTGTGTGTGTGTGTGTGTGTGTGTGTGTGTGTATGTGTGTGTGTGTGTGTGTGTGTATCAACAAGAATTTAATTTATGCGATATTTATGTGTTGTATCCTCCACTGTTTTATGTCATATAGGATTATGGCACCCAAATGTACAAATCCATGTAACCCTCTTTCAGTGACCCTAAAAACAACATCATAGTGCAAGTATTCAGGCAATGCAATGCCTATCTTCTTGAGAGAGGACCTGGGGATATGGCTGACAGAATACAAATTTGGAGTCAGATAGTCAATGATGTGAATGTTGTGGGGGGGTGCAAAGGTTCCCTGATATAATTTCATCAGTCTGGAGGAGAGCAGCTATAGTTGCCTGTAAACACCTGGTTATGGAAGGGTCCTGCTACAGAGCCATCACTGACACCAGCTGAAGAATTCATGTCCACTGTCAGAAATGCAGAGGCCTCAGTGGAAACTGCACACCAATATGTGATTAATGTTGGTGCTGATATTTTTAGGAGGGCAAGTATATAGCAGGAGGATGCTCCAGGTAAGCTTACATATGTCAAGTTGCAAGATTTTGGTGTGTAGTAAAATATAGAAAATTTTAACTAATAATTCATGGTGGTTTTTCTGTTTTATTTATGTATCTATTTTCTTTTTTTGGATAAACCTATCAATAACTTAAGATACTTAATGACACATTTTTGTTCATTACACATGAGCTTTGAGTGGACTTGTCATCCAATTTTCATTTGAAATTATTGTTAACGAACATATAGGCAAAAATTGTGTATTCACTGTCCCCCTGTGTTATTGCACTTGTGATGATTGCACCCTTACCTTGCTTCATTTCTTCCAGGGCCATTATCCCTACCAAGTGTGGAGTCATCTGCACATGGTAAAGCCAAAATTTTTATTTGATTATTGATGAAAGTTTTGTCAGAGATATACATTTATCTGTATGTGTGAGGTGGGTATAATGAGTGTGTGTATTGCTGTACCATCTGTGATAGTGTGACCAGTGTTAGTTTGTTATTATATAAATTGTGTTAAATATTTAGTGCAGTAATTCATTTATTTCATGTGTTTGTTGTTTATTATCACAGATGATTCTGACAGTGGAAGTGTAGAACTCTTACCAGCTGATGTCAGAGTATCAGCAGTCTCTGATGATGATGGTGATCAAACATAGACACAGTCGGGGTAAATCTGACACTGAGGTTGACAGTCAGCTATCTCCTGTATCTCCCTTGGGCATAATCAGTAGGCCTATGCATACCTATTCCACTGAGCCCTCAGACGTTAGACAGGTGGAGGATGACACACTTAATCAGGGTAGTGTGGTTACTGTGACTTCAGTGCTGGTTGACTCCAGCCATAGTCAAGGCATGGGAAAAGTGCCACAAAGGATGGTTGCTAGGGGTGGTTATAGGAGACTGGCTGCCCACCCTCCACCTGATCCTGATGTGTCTTTACATACCATTCAATGTATGTTTAGGGCAATCATAGAGGCACAGGCATGGTCCACTTGGGCCTCTGAGGGCATGCTTAGTATTGGGGATGTGGCACAGGCTGACATGCATGACTGTCTCCACTGTGTGGCCAATTCAATGGATCAGATGAATGACATGATGGAATGGGCAGTGTCTGTGATGGAACATCTACTAGGAGGGGGATAGCATCCATGTGGATGCAGGTCAGAAGCATCATCTGATTTTAGCCAATGTGGCTGTACCTGATCATGCTTCCATAGTGGCACTTCTTCCACTGCTCCATCAGTGATTAAGGTGTGCATACCCAGACATAGTAGGCCATGGTGTCATGGTCCTCAGTGTACTCATGAGGAAAGCTTGTCCAAAAGGCATCAGTTGTGTTCTGGTAGCAGCAGTACATCTGACCATGAGATGGACATGCCAGTGCAACTCCTGGCAGAGCCAGTTCTCATGGTCGGGGGTAATGATGATGAACTGTTACTTCTACCATGCACTGCTCACATGTGTCCAACATACCAGGATGTAGAGCTAGCACAGATCTTGTCTGTGTTCTTGCAGACACTCACACACATTTCAAATTGTCTACCTAGCTGTCTGTTTTATACACATGCACTCACTACCTTTTGTGTCAGCCTTGTTCTACTAACACCCCCCCCCCCCGCAAACAACACTGTGTGCAAATGATAACTGTGTCATAGCCTTGATTTTCTATCTTTCAGATTCAGGAATACATTAGTCTTTTGTCTAATGCCCAGGTCACAAACAAAAACTGAAGGTAATGCTACTCAATGCTAGAAGTCTAAATCTCAAAACGCACTCACTCAAGGCACTCCTTAAAATGGAGAACATTGATATCTGTGCAGTGACTGAGACCTGGTTCAAGGCTCCAGAGAGCACCCCTGCACTACCAGGCTATAACTCATACCACACTTTTCGGTCATGTAAATTGGACCGAAACACCAAAGGCAGAGGTGTGTCCATATTCATTAAGGATATCCACACCTCCAGGCTAGTTGCTCAGCATAATGCATCCAAGGTTATCCAAGTGCAACTATCTCTGGGCAAAACTGCAATCCAAATTGTAGTTTGCTACAGATCCCCCCACCATGTCCCAGGATTCCCACTCCTCTTTTCTTGATGTACTGGAAAATATTAGGGTTCAACCAAACACTCTAATAATGGGTGAATTCAACTACCCCACCATTAACTGGGAAAACTACTCGTGTACCAACTCCTTAGCTGAACGCTTTTTGGAATTCATAAACTCTAATGCCCTAGATCAACTTATTAACACCCCCACCAGGGGCAACAATATTCTAGACCTAGTCATTACCAACATGAGTGGCCGGTGTTCCACACCTGAAGTCAACTCCTCGTTGGTCCGATCCGACCATAAGCTTACCACCCTTGATATCCACATCCCACCCCCCATTAAGGAAACCACAGTAAAAAATTTCTCCAAAGCCAACTTCATGCTTCCTAAGACAGAAGTGGTGAACTTCATTACACCCATGCAGATGGACAATACAGTTACAACTGCTGAATCATACACAAATGCACTCTATAAGCACTTTTATGAGTGCATGGTCCCAAACAGAGCCAAGACACTATCCTCCAAAAAAGGAAGCCAATCTGGTGGCCCCCTGCCATAAACAAACTGTACAACAGAAGGAAGAAACTATTGCAAAAGAGAGTAAAATCCCATGAGTGGAGGAGCTCCCTGGTTAGCCTCAGTAAGAAGCTGAGATCCCTTATAAGATCCTCCAAAGCTAGCTACAAAAACAAAATCGCCACTAAATCCAAGGACAACCACAAAGCATTCTATAGTTATGTCAAGAATCTAGATGGCAACACCCAGATCTGCTCTGAGTTACAGCACAAAGGCACGAAAATTACAGAACCAACTGATATTGCCAACATCCTGGCAGATAGGTTCAGTGCTAACTTTACCCCCCTCTCACCCCCTAAAAGGCCCATATCTATACAGGAAGAATGCAGAGTCCCTGTAATCACAACTACGGAGGTAAAAGCTGCACTCTCTAAAGCCAAAAACACAGCATCCATGAGACCGGACAACACCCCAGGCTGCGTTCTATAGGAACTTCAGAATGAACTGGCTCCCCACTTAAGCACCATGTGCAATAATAGCCTCACATCAGGCTTTGTGCCCACTGAATGGTGCACAGCAACAGTTATCCCACTCCACAAAGGGGGAGCCACCACTGATCCCGGGAACTATCGACCTATTAGCCTGATGAGCCTGGTCTGCAAGGCCATGGAACATATCATCATGGAACTCATAAACAAAGACATTGGTAACCTCCAAACTCTGGATCCCACCTAGTTTGGGTTTGTGAAAGGCAGATCATGCCTTCTGAACCTGATCAACTTCTTTGAGGCAGTCACCAAAGCCATGGATGAGGGTAAGGTGGTTCACACAGCCTATTTTGACCTTACCAAGGCTTTCGACACCATCCCCCATTCTGGAATTATAGCTAAACTCACTAAACTAGGTATGAATCCCTACATCACAAGATGAGTTGCCAACTGGCTCACTGACAGAACCCACACTGTAAAAGTTGCAGACTTCAAATCTGACCTCAAGGCAGTGGCAAGTGGAGTGCCACAGGGTTCCGTCCTGGGACCTCTCCTGTTTGGTATCTACTTCTCTGAAGTACAGGCTAACACAGAAGGCCTCTGGCTGATGAAGTTCACAGATGACTGCAAACTAGGAGCCATAGTCAAGTCCCCGAATGATGTGGACATCCTACAGAAGGGCCTCACTGAGACAGATGCCTGGTGTCAGAGCCATGGCCTCAAGCTCAATGCCAAAAGGGCAGTGTCATCCTCTTTGGTAAAAACTCTGTACCCATGAACTACCACATAGGCAGCAATCTACTTAACACCAAATGCGTGATAAAAGACCTTGGGACCCAGGTGGACAGTAGTCTCTACTTTGAAAGTCACATCGCCACGGTAGTCAGGAAGTCCTTCTACGTGGCACACCTCATCATAAAAGGGTCCTCATCCAGGAAATAGAGGTCATTGTTCCCCTCTACTCGTCACTCATTAGACCCATTATAGAGTACAACATCCCTTTTGGAATGTACCTCACAAGACAACGGCAGCAGCTGGAAAGGCCACAGAAGTACCTCACAAAGGGGATTACTGGCCTCAAACAAATGCCCTACACTGACCACCTTAAAAGACTCCAGCTTTACTCCGTAGCATATCGCCTACTCCAAGGTGATCTCTGCCTAACATATAAAGCTATGTCAAACCCAGAGCAGTTGGACATGCTACACCTAAAGAAATCTCATTCCCTCCAAGCTACATGCTCTAGGGACATAAACCTTGTCACCACAATAAACAGGACATGCTGGCGGGATAGATTCCTGTCCCAGAGACATCCTATACTATGGAACAAGCTACCCTTCTATGTCAAGCAAAGTTCTTCATTAGCACTCTTCAAGAAAAATCTTGATGAGTGGATGGGAAATAGGAAATACACCCCGGGGATCACTTCTGTGTCTCTGCTGGACAGTGGCACAGGAAAATAACTTTCTTGGGTGGCGTAAGCTATGGTACCTTGATGGCTAGGCTTACATAGGCCCTTGGGCCAATAGCCTAGTACCTACCTATGAACCTATGAACCTATGTGTGTGTGTGATACTCTTTTGAAAATTGTACTGCTTTCTTACACGATTTTGTAATGTGCGCATCTTTGATGCATGAGGCCTATTAGTTGATAGTGAAAACACTTATTGACATAAGTCAGTGCTGTCACATATTGATCTCATTGCTGTAAAAATCACACACCTTCTAGTTAATTACATTAGCAAGTAACATTATGCAAGGATCTGTTATTCATTTGTATTATTCACCATTTAATTTCCAGTTTCAGGTTCAACACTTACTTTGATAGTCCGGCAGTCACAAGTGTTTTAAACTGGGGCTGACTCAGTGTGATGCTAACAGTACACAGCCATTACATGAGTAAGTAAAGTTGTAAGTGTTGGCTGCCATCCATTTTACTGTATGTATGTGCATAGGATGACAGTTTTAGCCCCTTAGTTAATGAGCATGTGTGCTATCCATTACCTCTTGGCCAGGGTGAGGGCATATTGTGCACGACTATGTCTTCCTATACCCACAGCAGCTGGTGATTCCCCCTCTGACTCCTTACCTATGTGTGGCTGTGAAGACCTTGCCACTGATGGTGGGATATGAGTGCCCCTTCCCCTTGGTGATCCTGTAGAAGCTGCTTTGTAAGGATAATATTGTGAATGATAGCACAGACAGTGAAAATTTCAACACAAATACCGGGATTGTACTGAAAGGCTCCTCTGATGTATCTTGGCACTGGAACCATGACTTCAGCAGCCCAAACACATATTTTATTATATTTCTTGTTTGAGCGTGTGCCTCATTATAGCATTCTTAAGTGCATGTGTGTGCATTTCTGATGGGTGTCATCAGCCATGGCTTGATGGCATACACTGCATCCTCCAGTAAATTACCTTGTTGGATATCACCACTAGAAAACCTCTGATACAGTTGAGAGCTGTGTCAGATTTATGAGTCATGGCCACTGCCTGGGTTGTCAGTACACACATTCAAAATGATTCCCTTAGCATTACACATGATCTGGCAGTTAATGGAGTGGATGCCTTTTCTGTTTATGTACACCCTTTCCTGTTCCCCAGGTGGTGCTTTGATTTCAATGCGTGAGTGGTCTATGGCACCCACCACTTCAGGAAAGTGTGCTGTGGGGTATAAATCCTGCATAGTTGTAGTTCTGTCCTCAGGTCTACAGTAAAAATGTATTTAGTCACTGGCATGTTGTAGTATAGCATTCAGGACCTGACATAGGATCTTAGATGCTGATGCCTGTGACACCCCCAGCATAACCCCCATTGGTCTCTAGAAGATTCCTTTACCTAATATTTTAAGTGCTATGCATACCTTAGTCTCCACAGATGTTGGTTCTTCTTGGTTTGCCCTTCCTGTCAGTTGAGGACAGCAGAGGTAGCAGAGTTCCTGTAGTGTGTCTGTATCCACCCTGTAGCACTCCATAATTTTCAACTCATGCAGACTATGAAAAGTTAAACAGGGCCTAAACACCCTTCTCCTTCTTGGCCTAGGTCCATTAGCAGCAGCAGCAGCAAAGACTTGGGCCTGTTGCACACGAACATGTATAAGAGCAACAGCAGCCCTCTGACATTGTTTCCATGGCTATATTCCAATACATTTTGGAGTTCACAGACAAAACCTGCACTGAGTCTACATGATTGCTTTATAGCTTGTTGAATAGTTATCCCATCTTGGATTGGTTGATTAGCATACAGTTCCATTGTTTATGCAGTAATTAGCATGCCACATTGTTTAGTGTGTTTGTGCAGCTCTACATATCATGTAGAACAGCTTACTGAATGTAAAACAGAGCCCTACTGTTATCACATCGCGCCACAACATGCACACAGTTTTAAGGCACTGTGTAGACTTTATTGAATCCAGCCCTATTTTTATAATTCTGGGTGTTCAGAATCTGTAGGCAGCTCTTACTCAAAATGAGAGGTGGAGACTACCAGATGTTCAAGAAACATATTGCAATTTTGTAAACAGTGAAATTATGGACACCTTTTTCATTTTGTGTGACTCAGAACATAATCTGTTTTGCTTTGCAATGTGTAATTGCAAAAAATGCTGTAGAGATGTATTGCCTCTATGGGTCTATAACTTTGAGATGATGAATATATAAAATGCATTACAGATTGCATACATTATTATTCATAAAATACATGCATTCATGTGTGAAATATAATCATTTTTATTCCCCATGAAAAAGAAATGAATTAGGCCTGTGTGTTTTCTACAGAGCATTAAAGAGTCCAGTTCATTTCTAAGGAAACTAAGAAGTTTATTCATGCTGAGAAGAAAGAAGATGTTTCAGGAGGCTGAGAAAAACAGGAGTTGTGGAACCCTAAAGATAAGTTTTGGACTGCACTGACTGAATGCATTTATCTTTGCCACTGTGAATTAACCCATACGGTGGAGGAAAGAATAAAGTCATATGTACTGTTTTTACAGGCCAGGTTTTGGTGTGTATTTTGAGAACAAAATCGCAAAAAAAGACTAGATGAACAAAATGTTAGTCTGGATGAACAAAATGTTAGACTTGTATAAAACCTTTTAAAAATTTGGAGAAATGATGTGAGATAGATTTGCTTGAAAAGTACATCTGACAGTTCTGAGTTCTTTTGTGTTTCTGTCCTCATAAAGAAGTATTTTTATATAATAAAGCAGAACTTCAGATGAGAGACTGACTCAAATAACTAATTTTATCATTACAACAATGGGCACAGATACATGCACACACAGACACACCACACATACATGCACATGCACACACACACACACACACACACACACACACACACACACACACACACACACACTCGCGCACGCACACACACACACACACACACACATATATATATATATATATATATATATATATATATATATATACGCAGATTTCTTACACAGACTGGATTGTGATAAAGAAGTGTAATAAAATTATTTGTCCCAGAATACAGATACTTTTACCACCACTCTATGATTTATCAGTCCAATTATTTCATTAAGGATTTACCTGCATCTTCATTTCCCACTATTCAGAATGATTTGGGCAGCCTTAAGATGTAATGAAATCTCCCATGCTAGACATAGTAACTCCCTCAATATCCAATGCATACATGAAAATCAATACCAGAAATAAATAAATAAATTAATAAATACATCGGCATATCAGAACAATGTAAAAATGACAGTAAATTAAAATATAGTAGATTCTTACAGATGGGATACCTTGAAAGTTGTTTAAACTACACTTCTGGGTAGTGGTTCATCTATTTTGTAGTATCAGTTAATAGTAATGCATTTTAGTAGTGTAGTAAAGGCTGCATAAGGATTTATTAGTATTGGGCCAGATTGATGAATGCCCACACTTCATTCTAAGCATGTGCGCATCATGCACACATGAGCACATTGTTTGGTATTCATTACACAGCTCTGCATGTCACATCCACCTTCAAAACAAGGGTAAGCAGCAGAATATGCTAATGAAAGTATAAGTAAGTGAAATGCATGCTAATTAAGCAATTCTACATGCCAGAGCTCTTCAGGGACATATAAAGCACTGCTGTACATGCGGTGCTCCCTTCTGATCTCCCATACACTTTGAAATACAGCCACAAACACATACAGAAAAAAAATGTTAGGGGTTGCTGCTGCTATCATTAACCCATATGTGCAACAAGCTTTAATACAAGGTTCTGCTGCTGCCAGATCTTGGCCTTGAAAGACAAGACCACATGGACTGCATGATACAGAAATTGTAGAGCAATACAGGGTGGACAGGGATACCCTACTTGAAATATGCAATCTCTGCCGCAATCACCTGACACCTTGGTGAAATTGTGGATAATCCATCCCATTGGAAGCCAAGGTAAGTGAAGCATTACATATACTAGCTGAAGATACTTAATCATTACATATACTAGTTAAAGATACTTTTCAGAGACCCACTGGGATATATAGTGAAGGTGTCACAGGGCTCAGCCACCAGAATATTACATTATTACATTAATTTCTAACTGCAATTCTACAACATGTTAGGGAATCACACCTGGTTTCCCTGTACCCCAGAGGAGAGAGCTACTACCATGCAGCAATTCCTATGCCATAGCACACTTCCGTGAGGTTCTGCGGGTCATAGACTGCACACACATAGAAATAAAATCCCAAGCTGGTGAACAGGGATGGAGGTACATCAGCAAGAAAGGACAGCACTCTATCAACTGTCAGTCTGTAATGCCCAAGGGATCATCTACAATGTGTGTGCAGGTAACCCTGGCAGTTTTCATGACTCAAATATATGGCACACCTGTGACCTGTACATAAGGTTTGCTAGTGGCAACTTTCCACTAGACATCTGCTGGAGGTTGCAGGTTATGCATTAGAACCTTGCCTCATAACACCCATGAGAAACCCACAGAATCTCACTGACCAAGGATGCAATGATGCACATTCTCAAACTGGAAATATTATAGAGCATGTAATTGACTTGCTTAAATCAGGGTCCCAATTTCTAAAATCCTCTGGTAGTGCCCTTCAGTATAACCAAGGCACCTTGGCCAAATTATCTGTGCCATGTTACACAATATAATTGTCATGAAAGAACTGCAACAAGGACAACAAGGCCAAGGATCACAATTTCCTGCACCACAAGCAGGGTCAGCAGCTCCAGCAGATACAGATGAGAAGGCTCAGGAAATAACTCCAGCTGCAGATGGTGCTCTCAGATATAGCCATGCACAATATGCCATGGCTTTGGCTAAGAGGCAGAGGAAAGCACACATACTCACTATCTAAGTGAAAATCTAGACCGTAAGCATGTACAAACAGTACAAGCAATGGCTACAAAATTCCTTAACCTTTAACAGGTGTGTTCAGTGAGCATCAGATAGAGCAGAGTAGAGTAGAACCAACCCTAGAGGTAAATGATGAATCTGTAAAAAAGAAATATAGAAGCATGTAAATATTGTTTTATCACTTGGATGAAACATGGCTCAGGTGTAGAGGAATGTCAGCATTAACTCATGAGGGACATATGCAATAGAAATAGATCATGCTGCTCAATACCATGCACTATGCATTACAATTGCACAATGTATATACCCAGACAGTGACCAGGGCACTCCTACCACAATTTGCACAATTTGCTGAGCAAGCACTAATAACTATCTAGTACACCTGCATTAGTACAAATAATAGAGCAAATACAATGAGGATCTAGACGTATGCAACAAATCATTTACAACTGATCAGGGAAAAGAACTATTAAAAAAACAGTTGTTGCAATGCATTCGATTAAAGCAAGCATTTGAGTTAGCAACCATTAGCTATCCACTCTGTACATCAGACATAGACAACCCTAAGTCACAAAGAAATGAACAAGGGGCAGGGCACATCAGCACACATAGAACACACATGCATGCATGTGCACATGACAAGCATACTTATATACGGATGGGAGTTACAGATTGGCAAGCCTGACACCAAAGAAGTGAGACTATGTGAGTAAAAAAAAGTTGATCATAAAGTATCCATCATCAAGGCCAGTAGAAACTAACTATCATTCGTTAGTAATGTTTATACACATGGGTGTGTATGAGAGAGGTGGTATGGCCAAGATGAGCTTTAATATGTGCGTGTGCATATGTGTGTGTGCATGCTCATATATGTGTGTGTGTGTGTGTGTGTGTGTGTGTGTGTGTGTGTGTGTGTGTGTGTGTGTGTGTGTGTGTGTGTGTGTGTGTGTGTGTGTGTGTGTGTGTGTGTGTGTGTGTTTCTGCATTAACGCAAACAAAGGATCTGTGTTAGCATTGCTTCCTAGCATCTTGGATAGGTATGAGCCATGCATGGTAAATTATTCAGTTTACTGTCACTACTCCTACCTCTGCCAGGAGTTGGAGTATGACCTGAACTTGAATGATGTCTGCTGGATGAGCTGTCATCATGACTATGTGCATGACCATAATCATGTGGCCTACCATGTGTGGACACCTCAATCACTGATGGAGCAGAGGTAGTATTGCTACCACAGGAGTGGGATCGGGTGCGGTCACATTGGTTAACATCTGACAATGTAGTGGTTCTTCAGCTACATGGATGCTGACCCTTCCCAGTCACATTCCATTACAGACACTACACAATCCAGTGTGTCATTCATCCTGTCCAAAGAGTCACCAACACAGTTAAGACAGTCACACACATCAGAATGCGCAATGTGCAGTTCTTGGAGTATCTCTTTAAAGACTCTGGAGAGACAAGCCCATGGCTTCATTAAAGTCCTACACATAAGTTGCCTGACATTTACTGACATACCAGCATCAGGTGGAGGGAGGATAGCAAGTCTCCACTAAGGACCTCTATCAACACTCCTGTGTTGTACTTTACCCTCATAATGGCTACAGAGAGACTCAGCCAGTTCTGCAGCTGGAGTAACCACACTGCCCTGTTCAACCATGTCACCCGCAACCTGTTCTACCTGTAATGGCTCTGTGTCATGCATGTGCATAGACATACTGACTGTGTCCAAACTCTGGGCAGGGGATGTGAGAACCACAACCTCATTCTTGGACTGACCTTCTGTATCCCCAGACCGTGCCACTTCATTACTGTCATCATCATAATCAGATGCTACCAATACTCCAACATTAGGTGGTAGGAGTTCCACAGTGGCAATGGGAAGATCATCTAGAACAGACAAAGAAATAGAAGAAAAAATGATCAAACTTATGACACATAAACCTGAAATTAAGCAATAATAGATGCAAATGGAATTAAGAAAGGAATCAAGGTAGACAAAAATAAATTTTCTATACAGTAATAACACAAAAAAGGGGTATGGACATACCATTTACAGAGACTCATAGAAACTCAGTACCAGATATGCCTATACAGACCAAATGGAGATGAAAGAGTGATGATAGACATTATAATGCAAATAACATGGTAAACACCAATATCAATTACATTGGCATATTAAGAATGATATTATACACATGCTATATATCTCCATCCACTTTGTCTCTCTGTTTTTCTTTTCTTCTCCTTATCTCTCTCTATATCAGTCTCTCTCTCTTTATCTCACTATCTCTTTCCCGTACCCCTCTCTCTTAGTCTTTCTCTCTTTATATAAAAAATAATTATAAATATTGTCTACCTGGAACTTTGCTGCTAGATACCCTTTGGTCACACTCCACCTCAACACCTATGTCAATCACTACTCTGGAACCCCATGATGAGATGTCTCGATCCCTTTCAGTGGACAGCAACTTCTCCATCTCAGTCAGTGGTGGTTCAGTAGGAGGACCATCACCATTAGCCATCTATTCCATGCTATAGCAGCAGCTCTTTTTTGGCTTTGATGATCATGTCACTGGCCTAATGTCTGATTTGGCCACAGTCTTGATATCCTTAACCACTGGCCACCAAATATGGTCACAGAAAGACTTGTTGGTATTGACCTTCTCTAATATGTATGATGCATGTCATTGGGGTGCCTACACTATCACCTCATTGTCAACATCTGCAAATGGTAGTTTATGTGGGATAGAGTTCTTGGGAGCCATATCCTTGTACGTGATGAAAAACAACACAAATACATGCGTCAGAAAATTACGCAAAGTGACTGTCAACAAAGAAATATGAATGTATGCAGTCATCTTTTACAGAAAATATGTTATGGGTGTCAAGGACTACACACACATGTAGCACACAAGTTATCCCCCCCAAAAAATTCACACAAACACGCGCGCATGCATGTGTGTGTGTGTGTGTGTGTGTGTGTGTGTGTGTGTGTGTGTGTGTGTGTGTGTATTTAAATTAAAAGCAGTGACAAGGATGACAAGAATGTGTAAGTCTGTCATGGTTAGCAGCATTAACAAAATATCTGAATTTAACTGTAGGAAGTTAAACATGTTTACTATTTGGAATAAGTTTCTGTTGATGTCAGGCACAGAGTATATAACAGGCTTAACATGCGTTGGACTACAATACAACCTTGTCATTGCTACTACTCATATAACAATTTTTTAACGTGTTCACATTCTCAGAGAAATTTTGTGATAAAAGCAAGTAAAATTACCTGAATTTACCTAAAATAAACAACTGATATACATGCTACAACAACACCAATGGACAAACTGCAAAAAATTATCTAATGCTATGTGAAATGCATGCCATTACTAATGTTTAAATAATCAGTTTGTAAATAAACATCACATAACTTTGCAGAATTTGTATGAAAGTACCCAAACAATTATAATTACAACAGTGAAACAGCAGAATCATAATCTGTGGATAAAAGCAGTCTCCTCTTCTATGATACAAGTGCCTTACCAACACAATGCACTTATGTAGTACAGATAAATCCTTGTCAGCACCATGAATATGCACATCAGGTATTGACTCATTATCATGGATAAATCACAGAATCTGCATGAAGTGCTGGGCAGGTAAAGAAGCTGTAAGGACCTACATGACACTGTGCACACACCCCATCAATACAAAAAGGAGCAGTGAGAAATTTTGCTACTTAAGGGCTTGCAAGAGTGAATGATTAGTATTACTGCAGGAATCATTAAGCATTTCACACTCTTGCACCCTTGATGTACACTTACTGAGGGTGTGTCAGGCAGAATAGAGTTACCAGAAAGTCAGGAATTACACTGACTTACTTAGTAGATATCCTTTATAAAACAATTATTACTAAGTGCTTATGACCTAACTGTACCTCTGAGTAAAAAGTTATCTGTGAGCCATATGAAGTACATAACAACTGAATATATGAAATATTCTGAAAATAAATGTGACATTGCATTGTTGTTAGAAAAGCCTAAAAAGGAGAATACTGCTCACTAAACAAAGTGAAAAAACACTATAGTATAGAAAATATTTGTTATCATTGTGACAGGAATTATTAGTATAACTGTTGCAAATATCCCACTCATCTACACATCTACTGAGAAATTGCAAAGTACAGCTGTGAGAAAATGTTTCATCTTAGACCCTTAATGTAAAGTGATACAATGTCACAGCTTGACAATATGTAATCTACTTTTCCTTCTGCATAATATGTCTGTGTATTTTGCAAATAGTGAAAATAATCTCAAATGACTCATGTTAATGCTATGGCTTCAAAGTTCAAGTCTAGAGACAGAGTGCTGTTTGTGTGAAAGTAGTGAAGCTTAATATGCATATTTTCATGTGATAAGACAAACAAATGAGAAAACATCAGAAAGATAGATTTAAAATCCTTTTACTCAATTTTTGGCTTTATCCTTTGCACACCACTTGGCATTGTATACCACTGACTGTCAACAGTCATTAGCAGTGAACAATGGTTCACTTCCCAAAGCAAAACCTCACATTTTATCTGGAAATGCCATCAACAGCACAAATGAGACTGGCAATGATGTGCTGCCTTCAGCACTCTGCATGGTAACGAGTGAAGAAAATGCATCTGTCAGACACCCATCTCTATGTCACAAGCTGTAAATACACTGAGTTGGGAGCAACAGCAAGGTAATGGTGGGTTTGAATCTGAAAAATCCAACAGCCCAAAGCGGATGATGAAACAATTAATCCCAAGGAACGATCGTCAAAATCACAGTTTATTACACATAAACACTATACACCATACGATTTAGTTTATAATCACTTTGTCAGATGTGGGTCAAACTACAAATACCTTTCTACTTATAACCTTCCTATTTCAAAACAACCAATGACTATCATACTTTAATTAATTTAAATACATAAAAAATCAATTAACCAGGTACACACATATTTCCTTTCCCCTAAAAGTACAAATTCAACACATTAACCAACAGTCAACCTATTGTATGAAGTGCTTGTAACCAATTCATGAAATATCTTATATAAATGCATATTAAAACTTTTGTAATGTTTAAATAAAAACATATTAAAATGTTTAAAACCTTTTATAAACACATGATATAAAATATGACAGTCTGTAAATTGTGATAGAAAATGTGTGAAATAAGGATTATACAAATGTTGTATATATTTAAAATATATGATGGATTACTTATCCATAACTCCCAAGTAGTGATCATGGCAGTAATACATTCTCTTTAAAAGTATGCCATTTTTATTTGTATATGTTGTGTCAAAATAAGCTGTTGTCATCTGCTATGAATCCTGTCTCTCAATAATTGACATTATTTATTTATTTATTTATTTTTTTATTTTATTTTACATTTGTTGACCGGGCTAGTCTAACTGGATACATGTCCATTTTCAGTAGAGGCTCGGGGAGATAAGCTCCTAGGTAGGACAATGAAATTAACACAATAACAACTAACGAAATATGATACAAATAAAACCTATTAACAGTACCTATTTCAGGTTATCACAGTAATATTTACAGTGCAGAATACAGGCATAACAAAGGAATGCTAATTCAATGAAGGTATGCTAGAGATAGTTAGTAAAATAGTTTAATAAGGAGGAGTTGCTGTAAGTGAGTAGACGGGGTAGGGAGAGAAAAGTATTTAAAGACACATATAGACTAGTCAGGTTTGGAGCATGGGCATTAACCAAAGGCCTGATGATGTCTAACAGAAATGCAAGTTATGACATAGCAAGAAGATGTTAAAAGGATGACTCTGTTAGGTTAATGCCATAACTGCTCTGTTCATTGCAAGAGATACCACAGAATTGTTTATTTTTATTTATATATATTTTATATTCTGCATTGCATATCACTTGGTATTCTGCAACAATGGTTCACTTCTGAAGGCAAAAAGTAAAAAAATTGAATATGGGCTGTCTCCAGTAGCGCAAATGAGCCTGATGTCATTGCATTGCCATCATGCCATCAACACTCTGGACAGTGCTCAGTGAAGAAAATGTACTTTTTAATAATCTATTTCTGGTGTACAAGATGCAATTGCAGTGAGTTTGGAGAAAGAGCACAGGTAATCATAGGGTTCTAATTCAATTTACAGATTAATTTATGAAGAGGTCAGAATAAGCATTGCCACATAATTGTCTTTACTAATGTAACATTGAAAACAAATGACAATTACATACATGAATTTGGTAACACACTTATTATTAATGATTGTTACATAACTCAAATATTATGTTTGTAAATTATGTTAAGCATAACAATTATGACAGTTAATGAAAAATGCACTTGCACTGGTATAAAGTGCACAATATATAATTAAATCACCATTCCGTTTGAAATTTGTTTACCTTAACTAATGAGATCAGAAAGTAAGTTCTGCTGTGGCACTGACAGTTAATAAGCAGCATTTACCATTGTATCCTTCTTTTTCTCATGGGTTCATTTCCCAGGTGGCATACTCAATCTTTTTATTGTGTATGTCCCAAAAACCAATTATGTCCCAATTCATAACATTTTACCTCTAAACAACAATGGTTATAAAAACATCATAAATCATTTAATTATTTAATAGTGTAATGAAATAAGGTGAGCATCACATTTGGCCAGTTCTCACTGCCATATTTCACACCTTCATTGTGTTTTGATGGAATCATTCCCAATGTCTCTGCCAAGCAATATTTGTACTTTAAAATGTACAAATGCAGTTGGCAAGGCTGTGTGTCAATGTTCACAGGCTGGTACACATGAGACCTGAAATGGGTGCCAATTCAGGCACATAGTTCTAGATGTAGCTCAGTAGACATGGTGGGAGAAGGTGAGGATGGTGCTCCATTTAAAGCTCAAAGGTGGTGTAAAGAAGAGTCTGGGATTTTTGTGACACTCTTTGTGAAGTGTGACAGCTGCAAACTTCAGCTGTGGGGACTTTTCCAGATGTCAGTACAAGGCTGAGGTTGGAATGGCTTGGCCAAGGCTGTTTGCAGTGCAACTGGCATTCCACGCACTGGGGAACAATGTTGTCACCATAACATTGACATGAAGAGGCACAAGCAGGGCCTTCTGTGCCTATGGTAGGATATATATAGCATTGCAAACACCCTTGAGTTGTGTAAGTATAGTGAACATCATGAGCCAATGATATAGCATGCATTTACCAGCCAATACCTGTATTCAATATGCATCCATTACTTGAGGGTTTTTTGTTGTTGTTGTTGTTATGTACAGCTTCTGAAACTGTTTACCTGAACAGAAAGGTGCATTAGAAGAGATTGGCTCACCTTAGAGAGAGGCACTGGATAAGTATGCACCAGGTATGTATGCAAGCCAGATTATAATTCTTAAGACATCAGTCCATTTCAGCTTGAATAGGTTTACCTGATCTTTCTATCATAAACACATGCCTGGTCCAGTAGCTATTGATGATTGCATCAGTCAAGGAGTACATCAGCTTAGCTGTGTGTGGGCTCAATTCCCAGCAAAATAAATTAATTATTATTACAGGACAGAACGTATGAATTAATTACTGCAATATTACATTGTATTAAACATTCTGTTTTTGTAAGTGGATTTATTTAATTAGAATGTATATATCTGATTTGGCAAACTCAACTTTTTCCATGTTATTTATAATAGCATTGGGATTGATGTAGTTTATGACACTTTAATATCTTCACATCACATCTGGATGTTGCAAAGGTGAACATAGTTATGTGTCATATTTATCTATTGAAATAATTAATGTGATATGGCATTGATGTTTATTATCTATGTTTTGTCACCCCAACCTTATCTCTCTCTCTCTTTTTTATTTTTTACTTGGTGGAAACATTGATACTGCAACATAAATAACCATCAGTACAAGGAGCTAGACTGACCACTGGGGTTCAGACCACCATACCTCCACAGGTGGCTGTCGCAGCACTGTCACAGACAACACAGAAATTCAACACATTTGGGTCACAACCTGTTAGAGTTGCCTCCACAACCCCATGCACTACTTGTGCTAGTGGCATCAGTAAGCTCTGAGAGAGCTGCTGGTACAGTGGTACCAGTACTGGTGGTAGAGATTTTGTCACCCACCAGAAGCTGACAGGGCAGACTGAGGACATCATGGAGTGGGGCCTTAGTGCTGGAATTGCCAGAGTAGAAAAAGTATTGCATCAAATTGCAAAATCCATACCACATCCAGCACTAACCTGTGGAACTAAGACAGGTGACAGTGATGACAATTCTAAGAATGAGGACTATCTTCTCACTGCGCTGAAGATAAACATAGATGCACCACCAGTGTCTCCTACCTTTTACCAACCATGGTCTCCCCAACCTTTTGTGTCCATCACCATCCCTGTCTGTCTTGTATATCCCATACATCTGCACCTGGTACATAAGCAACTCTGTCTACCTAACCCTCTTATTCCTAAGCACCTTCTACAAAAGTCTTATCTCTACAAAAAAGGGGGCAGCTGTTCCACTAAAAATATGCCTCATAAACAGCTTTCCAATTTGCCCATTTGGCACACTTGATGTGATCCAATTAGCCATAAATTATTATTCTATGTTGTTGTTACACAGATCTGATATGATTACTCTCCAAATTTGTCAAATTCTGTTTACAAGTCTACATTTATGTTTGAATAAGTCAATAGTTATGGTGGTTTTCCACCACTATCTTCAACATTCATGTGGTCTTTCCCCTGTGTCCTACCCTGTACTTGCCCACATTTTCACCACTGTCCTATCAACTCCTTTTTCCCATGTACACTCTGGTCAAAAATGGAATCACACACAACACATTGTCCAGAAATGACCATAAAAGCACCTTCACTTTTTGTCCTCAACATTTATGCTTAGTATTGTGCAACAGTGCTGAGAAATGGTAAAATGTGTTTCACCTCATATGGCAAGAAATACTGAGTTTTTGCCATCACACACAGTAGTCTGGTCATCTTCACCCAAATGTGCTTAAACCTGCTGTTCTATAGAAATGCAGACAAAAAGCATTGTGAGACATTTATTAGGCTTCTGGGTATAATATACATGTTATGGGATGCTAACAATTGTTACTGTGATGAAATATGATGCCTATATTCTGCCTTGCTTCAATCTTTTCTTCCTGTCCATTCAAATAAGTGATTTTAACATTGTGAAGTAATTCATATATCTCTAAACTGATTGTTGCATAGTGTCAAACAGTTTGAATCCAGAACTATATCAAAGTATTATTTAACTTTTTTTAATTATTATTTGCATTATTTTTGGCTACATATTATTAACCCACCATTATCCTGCTTATGTGTTTCTACTTTTCTACTCCTGCCTGCACCCATATGGAAGGCGTCTATATTAGATTATCACAAGTTTAATTCAGCGAATGCTCACGAGTGAAAATGCTGGAAATCTAACTTCTTATTGTGGGGGGCTGCAGCTCCCACCCCCCGCTAACTATATATTCCAACTCCGAGATCACACTACGGTGAGGAAAGGGCAAATATCCCACTCCTCACTGTACCACGACCCCACAAACACCCTTTCAATTTCCAGCATTTTCGATCATGTGAGCATTCGCTGAATAAAACATTTGCTAATCTAATATAGACCCTATGGAAGTACTTTATCATTCAGAACATGACAGATTAATTATGATGAAAAACGTAGGAGTTATCATGACAAATTTGTAAATTGTGACACATAAAACATTAATGTAACACACATCTTATCTAAATTTTATCAGTATCAGAACTGTTTCAATGTTTGTACTCCTTATTTACATGAAAGTTGACCCAGAGCACCATAGATTTCTGTTAATTCCCACTCTAAGTTCAAAACTGACAAATGAACGTATGCCTACACTAATACTTTGCCAGCAATTTCGCAAACAAGTTTGCCAGTGGTGCACTTCTAGGAGTGATTATAAAACAAAGAACGTAGTGTAGTCATCATCTGGCTGGTGCAGTGATGGAGTGGTTAGCATTGTCATCTCACAGTAATAAGTTCTCTGGTTTGATTCTCAGCTGGAGTGCCTTCTGTGTGGAGCCTGCATGTCCTCCTTACATTCACATGGGTTTCATCCGGGTGCTGTGGTTTCCTCCCACATTCCACATACATGTGTCCCTGGGCCTCTGCTGAAAATGGGCTCTGTCCCAGTCAGACTTTCCTGGTGAACAAATGTTAAATAAATAAACATAAGTGGCTTGTATTATTTCAGGCTGTTGTAATGGGCTGTTGAACTCAAGATATGTGGATTTCACAATGATGTTGACTAAACCTTTTTTTATGTCTGTACTCCAACACATTTTGACTTCAAAATTATGTAAATCTTTTTCACACATACTTCATCAGTGGTATTAAGTAGTACATTGTCATGTATTTGACTTGTTTACTGGTATTTACATTGTATATTGTTCAAGCATAAAGAAATGCATTTGAAAATAGCACACCAAATGATTAATATATGCATACAATCACCCCTAGCTGAATCCTCATGATTACTTGGCTGTCAAACCACTGATTCACGGGTAGGATTGTCATCAAAATAACATACTGTGAAACATGTACATGTCGCTCACATCATCACAATGTTGATGAATGGCAGGATAGATAAGTTATCTGAGCAGTATGTAATTACTTCCAATCAACAGAATTACTATTACTTCTGCTTGTCAAGACACATGCCTTTTCGCCCAAACTTGTGATGCAGACTAGCTTCTCTGTAACCCACCGATGAGGTCATCCTTTATGAAGTGCACTATTTCCCCACAGAAGCCATTCTTCTCCTGCGGGGGTTGCAGTTGAGACTATGTTATCTATATTGCCAACTCAATAGATAGGGGGTTGAATCCAACAGTGTTGAACTATTGTGTGTGTATGTGACTCTAGTATCAGGAAAATATGGCTTCAGTAACAGATGTAACGTGTACAGTTCCACTCAGGAGAAACATTTAAACTGGGAGAGGTCTCCCTATCACTTTCTTCCAATTTTATCACAAACATTTTCTCTGTGACACACTGATGAAGTCATCCTTTTAAGAGTGCACTCTCTCATTGTTGAAGTCAGACTTCGCCTATCACTCTTGCAGTTGATGCTGTGTATTCTAGCTTGTGTAACTAGTGAAGTGGTTAAACTGCAGCATTGCTTAATTGCTATGACTATGTGTATGTGTCTGTACTGTCAAGCTGATTAGCTTCAACAAAAGATCCATTGTATAGACTTCCACTTGCAAGACATATTTGCACTAGAATAAGGCTCCCTCTTCAAACTGCTGTATTTTTAGTCAAAATGCATCCTGTGCAACACACTGATATCATCTTTTCAAATGTCTGCTGACCCAGTATCATAATAAAGTTTCTCCTGTAGCTCTTCCTGCTGATACTGTGCTCCCTAGATAGGTAGGTGGTTCAAATCCAACAGTATTTAACTAGTGTGTATCTAGTGTCAAGTAAGTATTGCTTCTGCAACAGATGTGATGTTTACATTTCCCCTTAGGAGAAACATTTAAACTGGAACAGGACTGCTCCATTACTTTCTCCCAGTTCACAGGATCATAGAAGGTGACTAGACTAATGGCCCTAGAGCCCATACAAGCCTAGCCAAGAGTTTATCCCCCCAAAAAAAACCTCAGTCAGCACCTGTTGCTCCTGTCAGTGAGGGACATAGGTGGAACCCCTGGGACAAATTTGTGGTTTCCCATCCACTTATCAAGGTTGTGCTTGAAGAGGGTCAGCGAGGTGCTCTGTTTGACATGTATGGGAAGTCTATTCCAGAGACAGGGCAGCCTCTCAACCTCTGGGAGACAAACCTGTCTCTTCAGCATGTGTTGTTGATGTTGTATATTAGATTTAGGCCTTTAGAGTGGGTAATGCACAAGGAGATAGACTTAAGGATATGGAGCATCTCTAGTAGGGCAGGGTCTGACATTGCCTTGTAGGTGAGACACAGATCACCTCTGAGAAATCTGTACGATACTGAGTAGAGTAATAGTGATTTGAGCCTGTCCCCATAGGACAGGTGTTGGAGGCCATGGATTCTCTTTGTGAGGTATTTCTGTGACCTTTCCATTTGGTGCAGGTGTTTGGAGAGGTACATACCAAATAGGCCATTATACTCAATTATTGGCCTAATTAGGGAGGAGTACAAAGAGGTAATAACCTCATTTTTTTCTGGCTGCAATCCTTTTAGTTATGAGCTGAACCAAGTAAAAGGCTTTTCTGACCACTGCCACTACATGATGCCCGAATATGAGATTGATGCCAACCTGGGTACCCAGGTCTCTCACCACAGCTTGCATGCTTAGGGGGTAGCCGTTGATGTGGTAATCAGTAGGGGGCATATTTTTTCCAAATGATATGATAATACTTTTTTTGCATTTAATTTAAGGCCATGACTTTGGCACCAGTCATTTGCTGCTGTGAGACCCTCTTGCAGTATGTTAACATCATCCACTTACAGTCATCCACAGGACTTTTGTCTTTGCCTGGACCTCTGAGAAGTAGATGTCAAAGAGGAGGGGTCCCAGGACAGATCCCTAGGGAACATCACCAGTGACAGGTCTGCTGTCAGAGGTTGAAGCACCTATTTTGACTTTGTGGGTCCTATTGGTGAGCCACTTGGCCACCCACCTGATGAGAGAGGGCTTTACACCAAATTTTGTTATCTTTTCAATAATGCCTGAGTGGGGGATTGTGTCAAAGGCCTCGACCAAGTCAAGGTAAGCTGTATGTACAGACTTTCCCTCATCCAGGGCCTTGGTGACAGTCTCAAAGAAGTCAATCAGGTTCAACAGGCAAGATCTGCCTTTGACGAATCTGAACTGGTTGGGGTCAAGTGCTTGGAGATTGCCTATGTCCTTGTTTATGAGATCCATAATAACATGCTCCATTGCTTTTGCAGATCAGACTTGTCAAGCTAATGGGGTGATAGTTTCCAGGGTCAGTAGTGGCACCACCTTTGTGCAAGGGGATGACAATGGCAGTTTTCCACTGGAATGAAGCCTATACTTAAGCTGTGGTTGAATAGAGTGCACAATGGCAAAGCTAGTTCTTGCTGGGATACTGTCAAGTCCCATGGAAGCTATGTTCTTTGCCTTGGTTAGGGACTTCAACACTTGATCTATGGAGATGTGAGCTGCAGGACAAGTATCAGGGATGTTGAATTGGCCTTTGGGGGGATAGGGGGGGTGGAGTTTGCACTGAACCCATCTGCTAGCAGGTTGGCTAAGTCAACAGGATGAGTGTAAGTAGTACCGTTAAGTACTAATTCGGAACAAACGTGGGCTTTGCCATGGAGGTTTCTGATATAACTGAAAAACAATTTGTGGCTTCCCTTTGTTTTGGTGGCTAGTTTCAATTCATAACTGGCTTTGGAGGTTTTCACTAGTGATCTAAAATGCTTGATTAGGCTGAAAGGGGAGTTTTTCCAATTCAGATTTTGTTCCTTTTTACCCTTGGACAACAATTTCTTCCTTTTGTTGTAAAGCCTGTTGATGGATGATGTCCACCAGACAGGTTTGTGTTTCCTTGAGGAGCAGGTTTTAGTTCTTTTGGGTATGGCTGAGTCCATGCATTTGTACAGGTCGTTGCATACTGCACTGGTGTACTATTCAGCATAGTTTTCTGCATCCTCTGGGGGGGGGGGGGGGAACCAAGTCCAGAATGTTATCTCCCTTTGTGTGGGATGAGACGGGCTGGTTTAGTGCATTAGAATTGAAGAAGTCAAGGAATCGCTAAGTGAGTGCATTAGTGCAGAAATAGTTCACCCAGTCTATGATGGGGTAGGTGAATTCACCAAGGATCAGGGTGTTAGGGGGTTCCTTGATGGAATCAAGTAGGTCCAGGTAGGAGGAGATGGTGTCCTGAGTCATGGAAGGGGGGGTCTATTGCTGGCTATAACTTGGATGGGTGTCTTGCCAACTGTTAGTTGCACCTGGAATAATTCCAATGCACCATGCTGGCAAACCACTCTGGAGGTGTGAATGTCCTTAATGAAGATAAGAGACTCCATCACCCTTAGTCTTCCTGACCTCATTTTTTTATCACAAACATATTCTCTGCAACACACTGATGAGATCATCCTTTCAACAGTGCACTCTCGTTGCTGGAGTCAGACTTTTCTAAATGCACTTGCAGCCAATATTGTATTCTCTAAATTGTGTAATAAGATAGGTAAGTTTTAAACTCCAGCAGTGTGTATGTGTCTGTACTGCCATGTAGAATTGGGTGCATCAAAAGGTGTATTGTCAGCAGGTCTAGTTAGGAGACATATTTACACTGGGAAGGGGCTCCCCCATCAACTTTTTACATTTTTAAGCAAAACCCATTTTGTGCAGCACACTGATAAGATAATGCTTTCAAAAGTGCATTACCTCAGTGTTGTAATATGACTTCTCATGTGGTGCTTACTGTTGATACTGTGTACATAGATAGGTAAGTGGTTTGAATTCATCAGAATGTGACTTTTGTGAGTGGATAAGCCTTTCTTATGATATGTAAAAATGTCTTCACTTACATATGCGATGTGTAGTTTTATAGTGGTAGCGGGCTATCCCACCACTTTCACTCCCTTTTAACAGATAGATTAACCCTATTAAAACAGCGGCGATGTCATCTGTTCAAATGTGCACTGTAACAGTTCTAGACAAACACCCTATGTGGTGTTTGCAATTCATACAATGTGCTCTACTTTGAGATCTTAGGAAGTCAGTTCAAAACCAGGTATTATTTTATAGACTCAGTTGTTTCAGAATGTATGTGTATGGGTGCATGTGTGTGTGTGTGTGTGTGTGTGTGCGCGTGTGTGCGCGTGTGTGTGTGTGTGTGTGTGTGTGTGTGTGTCTGTGTGTGTGTGTGTGTGTGTGTGTGTGTGTGTGTGTGAGGTATATTTCACTACTTTTTGTCCATTTTACCACATATGATATCTTTAAGGTACCATGTAAAATAGTTTATCCGCCTAATGTTTTAAACTTGCTGTAGTATGTTAATGGTGCTGGGAGGAAGCATTTTACATCAAACATATATAAAAAATATAGTGCTTAAAAAATAATAACCAAGTGAAACAGCAATTTTACATAGAGCCCATTCTCTCTCCCATACACACATACACAGTCTCGTCTGCTTTCACACACACACACACACACACACACACACACACACACACACACACACAAGTCTCCTCTGCTTTCATACACACACTCACACAAGATTGCTCTCACTCTCAGTCTCTCACACACAGGCTACTCTGTTTTCATACAAGTATTCACTCACACAAGATCACTCACTCTCTCAATCTCACACACAGTCTCCTCTACTTTCATACACACATTCAGTCACACAAGATCACTCTCGCTTTCTCTCTCACTCTCTCAATCTCTTTCTCTCTCTCTCTCTCTCCCACACACACACACACACACACACACACACACACACACACACACACACACACACACACACACACACACACACACACACACACAAAACAATTTTACATAGAGCCCATTTTCTGTCCCATACACACTTACACAGTCTCTTCTGCTTTCACACACACACACACACACACACACACACACACACACACACACACACACACACACACACACACACACACACACACACACACACACACACACACACACACACACACAGAGTCTCTCTCCTTTTTTTATTTTACATTTTACACTCGTTAAACAGCAGAACCGCTGCTTAGCAAGCATAAAACAATGGCAGCCCTTAGGTTTATTTTGCAGTTTGATCTCCATGACAACTTGATATGCTGCCGAGAAGCGGCAGACTTGTTTATCAGTGGGCATTACTTGTACATTAATACCCTGCTGGAGAACGTTCGTTCTCCAATCATTGAGTTGATGTACAGTTTGCCCATTCTCTAATGCATTATACAATGTGCATTTGGTTATACCTGCCATCATGCAATATTTTGTGACAAGAAGACAGATCACACCACTTTCTTAACTAATTTATTGGAATGCATATGCCTTGCAGCAATAAGAGGATATAATGCTTTCAAATGCTCAAATATCTCTCAACTGTAGTAAAAATTTCCCTGTGTATGTCAGTATACCTCTATGCATGAATTACATCCTCCACAGTTATGTTTACAATTTCAGCAGGACAGGGCTCCACTATTACATTTACTTCAAAGATCTGCTCAGCAATGCAATGATGATGTCCTGACTTCAAACATGTTCTGTCTCAGAGTTGTGATAAGATTCACTTGTGGTGTGTGTGGTTAATACACAATTCTATAGGTTGTGGGCTTTCACAGGTGGTTGTTCAACTGCAGCAAAGGACAGCATTATGTGAGTTGACTGATGTGACAAAATAACATAGGTTCATAGGTAGGTACTAGGCTATCTGCCCTAGGGCATTTATAATCCTAGCCAGAATGTGTTGGCTTTTGCCTCCCTTTTAGACTAGATTCCTGAGCCTCTGTCCAGCAGGGCCATAGAAGTGATCCCCGGAGTAAATTTATGATTTCCCATCCAATCATCAAGATTTCTCTTGAAGAGGGTCAGTGAGGGGCTCTGCCTAACATGGACTGGGATTCTATTCCAGAGCAAGGGAAGCCTTTGGGATATGAATCTATCCCTCCAGCATGTCCTATTTATTGTTGTGCTAAGGTTTAAATCCCTGGAGCGTATAGCTCTAATGGATTTGGTTTTCTTGAGGTGGAGCATGTCCAACAATTCCGGGTTAGACATGGCCTTGTACGTCAGGCAGAGATCGACTCTGAGTAGGCGGTAAGCAACTGAGTAGAGCTAGAGTTTCTTTAGTCGAGCTGCATAGAGCATCTATTTGAAGCCCATAATCCTCTTGGTGAGGTATTTTTGAGGTTTCTCCAGCTGTTGCAGGTGTCGGGTAAGGTACATCCAAAATGGGGCATTGTACTCAATTATGGGCCTGATGAGCGATGACTAGAGGGACACAGTGGCCTCTCTTGATCTAGATGTGAACTCTTTTGTGATTAGGTGAGCTATATAAATGGTTTTTCTAACCACTTTGGCAATGTGATTGTCAAAGGAGAGGTTACTATCTACTTGGGTCCCCAGATCCCTAATTACTTCTTCCAGACTTAGTGGATTACCTCCTATGTGGTAGTTTGTGGGCACTTTGTTTTTCCCAAAGGGGATGACTATGCACTTTTTGGCATTTAGCTTGAGGCCATGGTACTGATACCAGGTATCCATCTCCGTAAGGCCCTTCTGGAGGATGCTTGTGTCAGCCGGTGAGTCGATTATGGCTCCCAGTTTGCAGTCATCTGCAAACTTGGTAAGCCACAGTCCTCCCGTGTTTGCCTGTACCTCAGAGAAGTATATGCCGAACAAGAGAGGTCCCAGGACTGAGCCCTGTGGGACACCACTTGTAACCAGTTTAGAGTCAGACATGGCACCCACGACTCTGACCATGTGAGTTCTATCCCTGAGCCAGTTTGCAACCCATCTTGTGACATATGGGTTAATATTTAAACTGGTAAGCTTATTTATGATGCCAGCGTGGGGTATTGTGTCAAAGGCCTTTGCGAGGTCCAGGTAGGCTGTTTCCCTCATCTATGGCTTTGGTAACTATTTCAAAGAAGTCAACTAGGTTTAAGAGGAAAGATCTGCCTTTAACAAAGCTGAATTGGGTAGGGTCCAGTGTTTGGCGGTTCCCAATGTCTTTGTTTACGAGATCCATGATGATGCGCTCCATAGCCTTGCAGACCAGTCTAGTCAGGCTTATAAGGCGATAGTTCCCGGGATCCGTTGTGTTGCCACCTTTGTGGAGTGGGATCACTGTTGCTGTACACCATTCTTTGGGTACATAACCTGTGGTAAGGCTGAGTTGGAACAGTGAATTTATGTGAGGGTTTAGTTCATTTTGGAGCTCGTGTAAGACGCAGTCCGGGATACCATCCAGTCCCATTGATGCTGTGTTTTTTACTTTGGAGAGGGCTGCTTTCACCTGTGTGTCTGTGATGTCTGGGGGACTGCATTCTTCTGGGATAAACACTGGCCCTTTTGGGGGGTAAAATTTGCACTGAACCTGTCCACCAGGATGTTGGCAATGTCAGTGGGTTCAGTGTATTTTGTGCCATTTTGCACCAGCTCAGAGCAGATCTGAGATTTGCCACCCAGATTCTTGATGTAGCTAAAGAACGCCTTGTGATTATCTTTAGAGTCTTTGGCGATTTTTCTTTCAAAGCTAGCCTTTGATGATTTTATGAGGGATCGAAGTTTCTTGCTAGTACTGATCAGGGATGCCTTCCCTTTTTGGGATTTTTCCTTATCATGTAATAGTTTCCTCCTTCTGTTGTATAGCTTATTTATGGCTGGGGTCCACCAGACTGGTCTCCTGTTTTTGGAGGAGTGAGTCTTGGTTTTACTTGGGATGGCACAATCCATGCATTCCTGTAGGTGCTCATAGAGTGCATTTGTAAAGGATACTGTGGTTTGGGTAGCATTTTCCATTAGCCCGGGGGCTTTGAAACTTTCCACTTCGGTCCTGAGAAGTGTCAAGTTTGCTTTTGAGAAATTTTTCACAGTGGTTTCCTTGGCTGGGGGTGGGGTCGGGATGTGGATGTCCATTGTGATTAGTTTATGGTCTGATCTTACCAACGAGGGGTTTACCTCTGGTGTGGAACATTGAGCCCCCATGTTGGTGATGACCAAGTCCAATATGTTGTCCCCTCTTGTGGGAGTGGTGACCAGTTGTTCCATGGCATTTGATTTTATAAACTCCAGGAATCGTTGGACGAAAGAGTTGGGACTTGAGTAGTTTTCCCAGTCAGTGTTTGGGTAGTTGAAATCCCCCAATATCATGGTGTTTGGTGAGACCTTCATATTCTCCAATGTTCTCAGGAATGCCGAGTGGGGGTCTTGAGACAAGGTGGGTGATCTGTAGCAGGCTGCAAACTGAAAAGCAGTTTTACCTACTGTTAGTTGCACATGGATGGTTTCCGCTGCCTCATGCAGTGCCACTAACCTGGAGGTGTGGGTATCCTTGATGAAAATGGATACTCCCCTGCTTTTAGTATTTTGGTCCAAGTTCTGGGGCCAAAAAGAATGGTATGAGTTGAATCCTGGTAGTGCTGGGGTGCTCTCTGGAGCCTTGAACCAGGTTTCTGTTACTGCACAGATATCGATTTTCTCCATAGTGAGGAGTGCCTTGAGTGCATTTATCTTGAGGTTTAGACTTCTGGTGTTGAGTAGCATTACCCTTAGTTTTTTGTTTCTGGTATTGTCTATGGAGGTGGGTTTGTCTTTTGAGCCTTGCTTAAAAAAGGCACTATGGGGGTGGCAAGAGCCTTAGCCAGTATTCAAAAGCCTAAGGGCGACAGATGCAAGCCGTACCTGGTGAAGCAACGTGGCTTGTCAAGCATGTCATCCCAGGCTGACAGACACTGGATCCCCTTTGAATGACACCAATAGCTTAGCCAATTGTTAAAATTGATCATTTTGTCTTTATACTGTGGCATCATTCTTGGTGAGGGTAAGTTGCTACTCAGGGTCAGGGTCATACCGGCCTGGGCTACATGATCAGAGAGCTCCTCTATGTCTCTTTTCATGTAGTCCAGGGAGGTACGTCTCAGGTCATTCACACCAACATGGACAATGACAGAGTCATATTTGTACCTGCTGTGGAGTGACCTGAGTGCTTGTGTTATGTGGCAGATCCTGGCACCCGACAGGCAGCTTACAGTGACCTTCTTCTTGTTCAGTCTGGTGAGTGGGACGTCAGTGTGCCTGACAATAGTGTCTCCAATTACTAGTGTATTAGGTGTGTTATTTAACCTTAGGGGCTGCGACTGCATGGCACACTGACTTTGTGAAGTATGTGATATGTGAAAGTTGTTGTGGGGTAGTGGTTGCTTGGATGTCTGCTTTGGATGTCTCTGTTGCTTTGGCAGATTTTTATTTAGAGCCTCCGAGCATGTTTTTGTGAGTTTATGTGTGGTGGTGGTGCTGCGGTAGCATTGTCACCTCACAGTAAGATGCTGTCCGGTTCGATTCTCAGCTAGAGCGTCTTCTGCGTGGAGACATGCGTGAATGGGTGTACCTTCATTGAAAGTTGTGCGGCAGGGCTGGTTACTAGGAATGTAAAACTCAACTACCAATATTAGCGGACCGGAGTTCTGCTGTGGTGACCCCTAACCGGGAAAAGCCGAAAGACACAAACATGTGTCTTGTTTGCTGGTGCGATTGCTCTGTGTGAGACTGGTTGTGTGGTGCGAGTGGTTTCCTTCTCCTCCTGACTGACTGTGCCAGTCTTGGGTTGAGAGAGCTCGGCCTCCAGTTTGGCTGTATAGTTGCATCTCTCACATATATTTGAGTTTGTTGGAAGGAAGAGAGGGTTGTCTGTGTACATAAGGCAACTGTAACATTGCCTCACGATTCTCAGATTCACCAGCTGAACTGGAGAGTATACCTGAAACTGCACTTTGGACATGCCTGGATGGTTTAAAGAACTGATTTGTTGATTGTCCGGAATGGATGAATAGGGAGCCTTGTGCTAACATTTTTTAGTGCTTACTGAGAAAGTTTCTTTATTTAGTTTTATGGCAGACAAACACCTGTGAGTCTTACAGTGAGAGTGTTCTTGTGGCACATATAGGTAATACTAAATTGTGTAGCATGTTTACTCAGATAGACACTGGTTTGAATCTGGGACTGTAAGTGTGCAAAACAATGGGGAAGTGCAAGAGTGATTTACCCAATCAACAATGATATTGGACTGTTCATCGTTGTATGAGCAGTGACATAGCTATATCCTTTTCATCCCTTAAATGCCCTTTCATGCTTCACACCTTGAAGTGTGTTATTTGTAATAACTCCCATTATCTCCTGTGGCAGATACTACTAATACACCACTCTGTTGAGTGTGTAGCATCATCAGCAGGAGGTTGAATCTGGTAAGATCTGGCTGTCGGACAATTATGATAGACAGGAGTGGCTTAAGCAAAGAATGTAGATATGGCAGAGAAGAAGATCACCTTTATTTTTTAGGTCTAGCACTAATTGTTATGAGAGCCATATCTATTACAATAGGATACTAATGTAGTCTCTTCAAGTGTGTTCTTCATGACACATCAGATAAGCCTCTATCTGTTGTAACAATGGATGATTCACATGTCTCTGAAATCTGACCATGACATGTTTTTTCAAGTCTGGCAAGATGTAAATGTCAAGTATGTCAGTGAATGCTTACAGGCATTATTTTTACCCAGTAATAGTAATCTGTATTGCATGACTTCATACAAACATTTGCATCTAAAAGTTTGTTATAGTAGGTAAGGGCTTATACATCATTTCTTAATGTGTGGCATGCTGCAGAATCATGGGCTTGTGTTATTTTCTAGTGTGTTTGTGTTGGGTAGTGGATGTTATTGTAGTCTTTGCTGTACTTCACTGTAAGCATGCTCTGTATAATGATGTAGTATATGTGCACAATTTAGCGCAAGCCATATAAAGCAATGAATGTTCTGAGGTAGCTCTTGTCATGTTTTCTTCTTTGTCAAAATGTAACAGACTTAGCCTTTGGGTGGTTGGCTTTGCTAGCATCCACATAGTGTAGTTATTGATCTGTGGGCAGAGGATAACAACATTTATCACAAGCCGGTGTACAGTGGGTGCACATGCAATGTAAATCTTCAACAGGTTTCATAGAAATACACTTTAATGTTTCAACTGAATGTGATGTATAATGCACTAGTGTTGAATAGGTCTTAGTAATATTTTTAATAAGGATCACTTCACTTAATATCAGTTACAGAATACAACATTCATATATGTACTTTGATACACTTATTTAAGTCAGCATGTACGGCGTGACACTTGTACCAGGAAGGGCACACATCATACTACTGATTACAGTAACACAGATGCATCATACTCAAATAATTTTAAACTGACATTTGCTACATTTGCCCAGCAGCTGATGAGTTAACAGTATAATGTTGACATGGAATTTTATTTTGCCCAAGTCTCGTATACACTATCTATCCATTTGTGTTATACACAAAAATACACCCTATGCATATTAATGCACATCATGAAAACATAAAATACTGCTTTATGTAACAATTCAATTGGTCACATGACATGGATTCACCAAAAAAAATTGTGAAATACAAACCTTAAAATTCATCCAAAAACGTGTGTAAAATCATTTGAATATATATAATAACAATTACAATTTCTAGTCCTAAAAAAATCCTTCAAAAATTACAATTATAATTTAGCTGCTCATAATTTGAGCAAACTATTTAAAGCAACAGCCTTATTCAACCCAGGGAACTCACTTGACATTTAACCTAACGTGCCACAAAAATTCACAATATTCTAATTTATGTTCCCATGG
This sequence comes from Protopterus annectens, assembly GCF_019279795.1. Classification (NCBI taxonomy): domain Eukaryota; kingdom Metazoa; phylum Chordata; order Ceratodontiformes; family Protopteridae; genus Protopterus; species Protopterus annectens. Next base: position 958,123,370 of record NC_056730.1, on the reverse strand, counting down.
ACCAACTCTTGGATTAATAGGTTTGTTTGTTTGTGTCTTCTACAGCTTTTCCCGGTTAGGGGTTGCCACAGCGGAACTCTGGTCCGCTAATGAGTGACAGTTGATTTTTGCGTACCGGCTTGCCAGGCCAGACACACAACCTTCAACAAAGGTACGCCCATTCACACATGTCTCCACGCAGAAGACGCTCTGGCTGAGAATCAAACCGGACAGCATCTTACTGTGAGCGACAACACTACCGCAGCACCACCACCGTACTTGCTCTAAAACAAAAGAAAAACTTTTTATTATAACTACAATTAATTTTATGTTTATATAATGCATTATTCAAACTGGAAACACTAATATCAGGGTCTATATTATAAAATCGACCTCTTAGCTTGTCAGACACCCAAATGTTGACCGCTAAACAGCAAAAGCTTAAAATAGCGAATTACCACTTCTGTGAAGTTTTTCACAGGGAAAACTTTAATTGGCCATCAGACATGAAAAGAAACTTTGAAACCCTAATTAAGTGGGGGGCTTCACCTCCCACACCCCTCAGCAGCCCCCCACACCACCCTAACTAAATATACCATCTCTGAGATCACTTTACATTGGCAAAAAGGACAAATTCCCAATAACATCCAAGCAAATCTTTTCCCTATAAAAAAAATTGCGGAACTGACCGTTTGTGGTTTTAAGCTTTCACTGTTTAGCTGTCGACATTTTGGTGTTCGACAAGCTAAACTTTTGCTGTAATAATACAGACCCTAATATCATAATAATGCTCATGAATCTTCTTTTTTATCATTTTTTCAGTTTTCCTGACATAGAAACAGTGGCAGCAGTTGCAAAAATCTAAATAAACTAACCCCTTTGTATTACAATCAAAGTTTTGATTAAACCTAAATACATAAGTACAGGAGTTTAATAAACTACTTTCTCCTTCATGAATGCATTTACATTGCATACAACATCCATATTTTCTATCTAGTGGATGCAGTTTAGGTTTTGAATTTCACAATATTTTATGTTATTGGTGAATTTATGTCATGTGACCAACTGAGTTGTTATATAATGTGGTGACGATTGTTAGTTCTGATGAAGTCCTGTTATTTAGAAGACTGAAAGCGATTAACTTTTTATTAAATTATTATTTTTATTTTCTCGACTCCTGTGAATTCAACCATTTTCTGGGGACTTGGTGAGTGTTTTTTTTCAAATATATTTTTATTAGATTTTTTAAAACTTTTACAAATATGACATGTAGAACTTGTAAGGCACAACAGAAGAAAAAATAGTACAGTCAATGGTTATATAAACAGTTAATACAAGAGTTATGCAATTTGTAAAACAGCAGTTATTGTAATGAGTACCTTACATCTGATTAGATAAAATAACCAGTAGGGTACCCCAAAAAACAGTACTATTAAGGATCAATCCTCCCTGAAGGAGGATGAGTTTAAACAGAGAATAAACTATTATAATTAAGTAGAGACTAAGAGCTATTGTGAGGGTACACTTCCTATAATAACTATTTACACAATATAAAACTATTTATGACATATTTACAATATATTTACATCATGGATGCCAGAGGATCTCACAAAGTAAAAGAACATAAGATATTTTATAAAGTTTAAAGACAGGTTGTATTGGTTACAGTATCAGATAGTTTTGGACCGGACATAGAATAAAAAAAATACTACCTGGAATGAAACCTAAAAAGATTTTGCTGGATTTTACTTAGTTTGGATTAGATCAAAGAGATTTCCCCAATATTTCTGAAAATAATCCCTTTTCTTTTTGTTATTTGTGCACAGTTTGTGTGCAGAAATATACTTTATTGCCATTGCCATAACGTTTTCACAAGTAATTGCAGAAGGATTGATCCAATTTTTGGTAATAAAATATTTAAGGAGAGCACATACCATAACAAGGACATGGTGAGGAATAACTTTGAGTGAGTTGGGAATTATATTAAGGATCATGATTTGCCAAGAGAATGTGTTTTTCTCATACCCCATTTTTTCTAACTGAATTCTGAGGGAACACCAGAGGATGTAGATGTTCTTACAACTCCAAAACATGTGTAATATGTCTACATGAGGGAGGAAACAGAAATGACAGGTCAAGTTTTTATTGTTTCCGAATTATAGTAAAATAGCTGTAGTATAGTAAGAATTATTGTTTATCATAAGCTGAGTGTAAATTAGATTTTTGAAGGGGGTTAGATTTAGAGTATTGCTGATTGCATCATATTTAGACTCTCTAGAAATTTCAACTTGTATGGTATCCCAGTACTTGGAAAACAGAAGTGAATGGTTATGTATGATGGTCGACACAAGTTTATAAATATGTGAAATCATTTTGTTTTTTAGGGAAAGCGAATTAATGATTGATTGTGATAGTTGAATGTCTTTCTCCACCACTCTGTAACTAGAGAATTTTTGCTTTATAAGTGAGTTGAGCTGCCTTAAAATAGGGTCATATTTATTAGGGGCCCTAAATAAAGTTTTTACCTGTTGCATTTTTAGTACTATAAAAGTGCCAAGATGTAACCTTCTTGATAATAGGAAAGTCTGATAAGTCAATCACTTTATTACTAATTTTTAAATTTGGATTTAGTTGTATGGGTTGGAGAATGGGGATTGTATTGTGCAAATTAAGGGATCTCATCAGAACATGAAAAATACAAATTTTGTTTTTTAGTGGAGGCAAGATCTTAGTGTTGTAGTCACCAACCAGTGAGAGAAAGGGGATATATTGGGGATTAATTTTAAATGAAAATATATAATTATACCAGATCTTGACCCATGTTGGGGACCAGGATTCAGCATATCGGTCATAACTGGCTATTTGTATTAAGCGGCTAGCATTAATTATATGATAATAAAGGCTGAAGTCTGGAAAATTTAAACCACCTTTGGTCTTTGGGGTAATTAGCTTCCTATATGATATTCTGGTTGATTTGGGGAACCATAAGAACTTTGAGATTGTGGTTTCTATTTTTCGTAAGAAGTTTTTAGGAACATTTAGAAAAACAGAGTTAATATAGAAAAGGATCCTAGGGAGGATATTCATCTTAATTATAGCAAATTTTGATAACAGAGAAAAATTTATGTTTTTCCATCTAGTTAAATCATTGTTTATTTGACCCCAGACTCTATAAAGGTTGGTTTTTATTAGCTCTTGATGGGAGTGCGTGAAGTTTATACCTAAATATTTTAGTGACTATTTAAGAGGGATGTCTGAAGGGGGGAAATAGTATTCTAAATGGTTCTTAGGATTTAAAGGAAAAAGGGAGGACTTGGTAGGATTTTGTTTATAGTTAGCAACCTTAGAGAAGAGATTGACAGAGTTTCAGATTTTCTGGAGGTCTGTGTTAGGAAGCTCAAAATAGATGATGAGGTCATCAGCAATAGCCGAGTATTTTGTTTCAATGTTATACATTTTTGGGAAATGGCGATAAGTCTTTTGTTTGAGCCAGATAAGAAGAGGTTCAAGATATAAGGTAAAAAGATAAGGCGAGAGTGGACATCCCTGTCTGGTTCCATTTGTGATTTTGATAGGATCTGATAATGTTTTATTAATACAAAGGGAAGTAGAGGCATTGTTATAAAGCATCTTAATAGTGTTAATGACCATATCAGGAAAGTTAAAGTATTCCATGGTTAGATATAAAGCGTTTAGATCAAAATTATCAAAAGCCTTGTTTGTGTATAGCATTAGTGCGTATCGTGGATGATTATCTTTTTTTAAGAAACAGCATTAATGTATGTAGGGTAAGAGTATTGTCACAAAGTTGTCTTTGCTTCATAAATCCCAATTGTTCGAGAGAAATGATTGAAGCCATAACTTTCTGCATTCTATTAGCAAAAATGGTAGATACAATTTTTATGTCTACATTAATAAGGGCAATAGGCCTATAATTAAGAGGGTTAGATTTGTCCGAGTTTGGTTTTGGGATGAAAATATTTTGGAATTGTTCATATAATTGTCTGTAATCCCTTCAGCTATGATATAATTGTACATGTTTAGGAGGATTTTTGTGAGTTTACTACAAAAAGTTTTGTAAAATTCACCTGTAAATCCATCAGGGCCTGGCGCCTTATTAGGTTTGAGTTTTTTAATAGCTAACGTTATTTCATTCAGTATTATAGGGCTGTTTAAAATGGTATTCTGTGTGGGAGATAATTTTGGGACAGAAAGCTCATTAAGAAATTCTGTGTATTGTTCTTTTTGAATTTGGATTTTGGGATTGTAAATTTCAGTGAAGATATCTACAAATGAGTTTACAATGTCTCTATTTCTATACAGATGTTTCCCTTTATAATTAATTTCCTTTATATAGTTAGTTCCTTCTTTGATATTTATTAATCTAGCTAGAGTCCTGGATAGAGTTTGAGCCCATTCCGAGTATCTGTGCAAAAGCTTCAATTCTACCAAAGAGTGGTTTTGCTGGTGAAAGGAATAGATTTTTTTTTTTTGTATTTCGTGTAATTTATTTTCCAAATCAGGGGAAAAACATTTTTGCAATTGGGCATCAGTTGTCCTAAACTCTTTGGTAGGGTTGTTTATGTATAACCTTTCTTTCTTTTTATAAGATGCTTTTTGAATAAGTATTCCTCTAATGACTGCTTTAGCCGCTGCCCATTGTATATCTAAATGGATGTTGGAAAATAAAGATTTGGCTTCCAAATGTTTTAAATATTCATTGACCTCCTGCAAAACATCATCTTTTTTAAGGATGTTACTATTTAGTGACCAAGTGGGATTCTTGTTGTCATAGTTCCAGTGTTGATTAGGATTAATACAAAGTATTATATTTGAGTGATCAAATACAGATCTAGCCTCAAGGGTAAAGTTGTCAATTTTATTAGAGAAAGCATCCAAGATCAAAAAGTAGTCAATTCTAGATGAAACTTTGTGTGAGGCTGAGTAAAAAGTGAACTTATTAGCATCGTTGTCAATATCAAATATTAAGAAAGGGTCAACTAAGTTGAAACTATTCATCAAATCTTGAATAGATGCAGTTATTTGAGAGGGCTGTTTTCTGTTTTTGTTCGAACTATCGTATGAGGGGTTGATGAGTGCATTCCAGTCGCCACCAATAATGTATAGATGATCATGGTACTGAAGTAGTAAATTATGTATTTCAGAGATTAATAAAAAAATTGATGACGGAGAAAAACAAAATTCACCAATAATCACCACAAAATCTCCGTACCAGGATCCAATGAAGGCAGTCCCACAGCTTGGTATAAAAGGCCAATATGAAAAAAACTTTTTGTAATCCACAGAGAAACTTTTCAGTCCACGAACACGATCTAAGAACGCTGAATAATTTAAAAAAACTTTTATTGACAGCACAGCACAGCACGACAACATTCAAATGTTCCAAGCAGAAAAATTTTCAAGCAAAAAGATTTAGCACTTTCATTTCCATAACAGGAAACTTCATCAGAATAATATGTATATTCCTGCTTGCTAATTTATACAAATTCTGAACTCAATTAATCAATTATTCAAATTGTTTTCAATCTATTAATTAAAGTTAAAATGCAATTTTAAAACACCAAAAAACAAAGCAAAAAGACTTTTTAGGTTGTTTAAGTCATTTTGCAAAAGACTTCTTTTAACAAAACTTCTTGTAAAGTCATTATAACAGTCAGTGAACCACAGGAAAATTAATATTGTGTTAATGGTGTGGTTTAAGAATTGTTTTTCATGTTGTCAGTGAATGAATTGGATACAAGAAAATAAAGTGAAGTATGCCTGTATATACAAGTAAGCATGTATAATAATAATAATAATGCATTTTAGTTAGTGAATGCAAATGTGCATATAAATATGAATATATGCATGTGTATGATCAATGTAATAAATATAATAAATATAATAAATACATATATATATATATATATATATATATATAGATATATAAATAAGTGTAAATATAAATATAAATACAAATATAAACATAAATATAAATCAATTTATAAAATCAGTTTGTAAATACAACATAATGGATTATATCCATGTGATGAGTTTAATACCCATGTTTAAAATTTTGTTTAAAATTTTTCTTTTTGTTTTTATTACTATTTTTGACTTTGTTGAACCTTAACCTTAGGGCTGGTAATATTGACACATGATCATTCATTCCTGGGGGTGTGTTGGCGTCCAAGCGTAGCTGCCATATCAATTCTCTATGTTAAATGATTTTCCCAGTCCCCACCTCTATTATTCCTAGGTAACATTTCCAATACCCAAAATTTTAAATTAGCCTGATTACAAGACAGTGTATGTCTGTAAAGTGCATTTGTTTCTTTCTTTCTGTTTACATCATACATGTGCTCGTATATTCTTTGTCTCAAAATTTTTTCTGACTTTCTTACGTAGTAAGCCCAACAGAAAGTACAATAAACTAAATATACGATTCCTAAGAGTATAGCAAGTATAATGTTGTTTACTTTTGAAACTTATAGGAATAGTAGGAATGGTTAATTCATCAGTATTGGCTATAAATATACATTGGGAACATCTTCCACACCTCAAGGTTCCTTTTTTCTTTGTATTCTCATCATTCTCATGCATATTTTTCTCAAAAATGTTTTTGAGATTAGGACGTTTCCTATAGCTGTAACATAAATGTCTATTGAATATGTCTAACTTGTTTGGCATACTTTTAAAGATGTTCCAAGTCTTGTTTATAGATTTTCTTATCGTTTGGGTGTTGGAGTTGTAAGTCATAACAAAAAAAGGGGTGTTTTGCTCTTCCTTTTTGTTCCAAAATCCATTATTTTCATTATTTTCCTCTTCCACACCTTTGTCTATAAACTCACTACATATACTATTACTATCAAAATTTAATAAAGGTATATATTTCATACCCCTTCCCTTAATCACCTCATTCTTCAAGGATAAAATAAGTGTTATATACATTATATTATATATATATATATATATATATATATATATATATATATACATCTAGTATTTTTCTAATTCTTACTTGCATTATTGTACTAACCACCCACCATTGCAAAAGAAAAATATCATTAAGGGACAAAGGGTTAGGGTGGCAAGGATGACATCAGAATATACAGAATTTATAAAAGAGATGGATTATGTACACAAATTATTTTTAGAAACAGGTTACCCAGAAACACTTATTTTATCCTTGAAGAATGAGGTGATTAAGGGAAGGGATACGAAATATATACCTTTATTAAATTTTGATAGTAATAGTATATGTAGTGAGTTTATAGACAAAGGTGTGGAAGAGGAAAATAATGAAAATAATGAATTTTGGAACAAAAGGGAAGAGCAAAACACCCCTTTTTTTGTTATGACTTACAACTCCAACACCCAAACAATAAGAAAAGCTATAAACAAGACTTGGAACATCTTTAAAAGTATGCCAGACAAGTTAGACATATTCAATAGACATTTATGTTACAGCTATAGGAAGGGTCCTAATCTCAAAAACATTTTTGAGAAAAATATGCATGAGAATGATGAGAATACAAAGAAAAAAGGAACCTTGAGGTGAGGAAGATGTTCCCAATGTATATTTATAGCCAATACTGATGAATTAACCATTTCTACTATTCCTATAAGTTTCAAAAGTAAACAACATTATACTTGCTATACTCGAGGAATCGTATATTTAGTTTATTGTACTTTCTGTTGGGCTTACTACTTAGGAAATTCAGAAAGAATTTTGAGACAAAGAATATACGAACAGATGTATGATGTAAACAGAAAGAAAGAAACAAATGCACTTTACAGACATACACTGTCTTGTAATCAGGCTAATTTTGAATTTTGGGTATTGGAAATGTTACCTAGGAATAATAGAGGTGAGGACTGGGAAAATCATTTAACATAGAGAATTGATATGGCAGCTACGCTTGGACGCCAACACACCCCCAGGAATGAGTGATCATGTGTCAATATTACCAGCCCTAAGGTTAAGGGCCAACAAAGTCAAAAATAGTAATAAAAACAAAAAGAAAAATTTTAAACAAAATTTTAAACATGGGTCTTAAACTCATCACATGGATATAATCCATTATGTTGTATTTACAAACTGATTTTATAAATTGATTTATAGTTATGTTTATATTTGTATTTATATTTATATTTACACTTATTTATATATCTACACACACACATATATATATATATATATATATATATATATATATATTTATTATATTTATTACATTGATCATACACATGCATATATTCATATTTAAGCGCACATTTGCATTCACTAACTAAAATTCATTATTATTATTATTATACATGCTTACTTGTATATACAGGCATACTTCACTTTATTTTCTTGTATCCAATTCATTCACTGACAACAAGAAAAACAATTCTTAACCCACACCATTAACACAATATTAATTTTCCTGTGGTTCACTGACTGTTATAATGACTTTACAAGAAGTCTTGTTAAAAGAAGTCTTTTGCAAAATGATTTAAATGACCTAAAAAGTCTTTTTGCTTTGTTTTTTGGTGTTTTAAAATTGCATTTTAACTTTAATTAATAGATTGAAAATAATTTGAATAATTGATTAATTGAGTTCAGAATTTGTATAAATTAGCAAGCAGGAATACACGTATTATTCTGATGAAGTTTCCTGTTATGGAAATGAAAGCTCTAAATCTTTTTGCTTGAAAATTTTTCTGCTTGGAACATTTGAATATTGTCGTGCTGTGCTGTGCTGTCAATAAAAGTTTTTTAAAATTATACAGCGTTCTTAGTTCATGTTCGTGGATTGAAAAGTTTCTCTGTGGATTACAAAAAGTTTTTTTCATATTGGCCTTATATACCAAGCTGTGGGACTGCCTTCATTGGATCCTGGTATAGAGATTTTGTGGTGATTATTGGTGAATTTCAGAGATGAACACATGTTGGTTTGAACATGGGCAATACAGGTTTAAGAATAGAATCGGGAATTTAACCTGTAGGTATGAGTAGGAAAATAAACACCATCTGCCATTTGGGTCAAATTTGGTATTTAGTACTTCCCCAGGAAAGGATTTTTTAATTAAAATAGCGGTGCCTTTTGATGCTAGGCTAACCCCTGCATAATAAGTCTAATCCAATTTCTTTTTTTTATATATTATCCCATTGATCATTTGTCATATGGGTCTCTTGTAAAAAGAAAATGTTAGATATATCCTAATAGATCAGGTGCATAGCCAGCTTTTTTTTTTTTTTTTAATTTCCTGAAGACCATTTACATTCTAGGAGTTCACCCTAATAATCTAACTATCGGGTCAAGAAAAGAATAATTGTTTAGGTAAGTGAGATAAGAGTTGTACTAGGGATGGTCCAAGCAATAGTAAGTCTTTTTTACAAACAACAGGAAATAAACTATAAACAGAACTTGTATTCTGGCATCCATGCATCTTACCTTAAATCCCATGTCTAACCACCAGTCTCCCTGAACTAAGTTTTTATGAAAATGCAATAGATACAAATAAACTGTTATTAAACATTGTTGTATAAAAAGGATGTGACATGAAAGAAGCAGGGAGACATAAATACTAACAACAATAGTCCAAGTGCCAACCAGCATTCACAGCTACACCCTCATGCCACTCCAAATACTAATCAATAGTAACATATGAGTAGGGAATAGACAGTTAAAGGCAAAAAAAGAGCTTAAGATAGTTAATTAAGGAGAAAAAGAAGCAGAATCACAAAGAGACCTAATATATATATATAGCATTATATAAATTTAACCAGTTTGATTTGTAATGTAATTTAACAATTCAAAATTTATGAATTAATTTTTAATTGATGGTGAGCTACGTCCTTAGATTTAGATATAAAATTTCAGATTTAGATATAGTTTTAGTTATAGTCATGTTGACTTGTTTATGCTACATCGTTTGATATATCTTATATCTTATATATTAATATAAATGTTATATTTATACAATGTTATTTTATTTTTTATTTTTCATTCATATATTTTTTATATTTTCATATCTTTAATACGGCATGTATGCACGATGTAAGCTCCTAATTTATAAGTTTTTGTACATTATAGCCATTACCGACTTTTATGTTAGATGTCCTAATTTATATATGCCTTCATACTCTTTAAGGCTATGAGTTCGTTAGCCTTTATCGAGTGAATTGTTTCCATTGTTGTTGTTTTTATAATAGTCCATCACGGTGTACTGGATGTTATTTTTAATAAGTTTTATTTGCTTATGCTTACACTTATAATCAATTATAATCATCTGCATATTACATTCCAGATTGCTATTGGTTTTTAATAATGGCACCTTAAACATTTGTAATAATGGCACCATTAAATGTTCATTAGAGGGAAGGGGGCATGTTTTTAACTGTTTTGGAATATTTAAGGACTTGTAATGGCGCAAATGTATTTATTCATCTGAAGAAGTTGGGGCAAGGTGCCAACGAAAAGCTTTGATTTATAGCTTAAATAAAAATCATTCCATTTATTCACTGCGTTTATCCTTTCGTGGTGCAAAATATTTAAACTGGACTGCATTGATATCCTGGTGTATCTGGATTTGGCGGTGGTTTGGTTCAGTTTGTCTTTTCATTTTTGAAGGTACTTTGGTGTTTACATGTTCACCGCTACACCAGTAGCTGGGATTATGCCTGAGGCAGGAGATTTAATGCTATTGATCAGTTTATTAACTGAGAAAGTGGACAAATTATCGCAACGGGTTGATGGCCTCTCACAAATTCCACCATCAGGAATTGGACCCACAGCAGTAGAAACATGACCCCCTGGAGTGTTTTTTAGCAGGTCACTGGAACTGGTACTAATTAGTGGAACCAGGGCTGAACTGAAGGTCAAATTCAATTTACTCCCCTGTGAGTTGAGGCAGGAGCGAGATGGAGCCACAAGGAGTCCAATTTTAGGCAATAAGAGTTTTCTTGGAGAAGCAGGTGCTCCACAACAACAGTTTGGCGTCCTGTATGGTACAAGGAGAGGGTATGTGAATCCTAATTTGAGCGAATGGCTTAATAGGCTGTTTTGTTTTAAATTTGATTACGACCGAGCCAATTCTGACCTCTCTGAACATGAGAATTCTAATTTGCCAACTAAACTGCATGTTTTTGACCAGAAGTTACTTAGACTCAGGAAATTACAATTGGAAGTGTCATATTATAATGAATGCTGGTGGGCAAAGATTGTTCTTAAAGGTCTCCACTCCTCGCAATATCCAACTGGGTTGGAGGAGGGTTCCAAGTTCCATCATGACTTGATTTTACTGTTTGATAGACATGGGAGCGAATTGGTGAACTTGATTAGTTCACATTACCAGGAAGCGATTAATTTGCTAACCAATGAATTATCTACTTTAGATAAGGAAATCAAAGCTGATGTTTCCTTCTCATGGTATAGATATGAATATGAAAGGACACATACCAGCATTGATCAGTACTTGTCTAAAATCACCTCGACTAAGGTAAAAAAGATCCAGAGAGACATCAAGGCTTACAAGGATGGGGTAGCATATCCAAAACCCCCCCAGGTCCCAAGGGAATTTCTTGGGGGTTAATACAAGACCTCAGAGTCGACTAGATGTAGTACATAGAGATGCTGAATTACCCCTGGCACAAGACTCTGTAGTAGGGGTTACCAATAGGAGACCCAGTCAGGGGATGACTAATGGGGCAGGAGAACATGGTGACTCTAGTGCCAACCAAGGTCAGGTGGAGTCCGACTCAGTTGGAGCAAATTTTTAGACCCAAGCCTCATCTCCACAACAGACTTCGAGCAGGAAGATGAGGAACAGGTACAAAGCCAGGAGGAACTGACGAGGGAAGTTGATGCTCCCAACCCTCAGTCTGACAAGCCTTTTGAGGTAATTTTTAATATGGGAAGGGATTTTAAAATCTTTACTTATTCGCATTTCATCTTCCCACAAGCCCTGGTGGATGTTTTAGCCAAGGGACTGTCCTTTGTACCTTCAAAGCGTGCCAGCATGGATAAATCTATCCTGGACCTTAAATTATTTGTGAGAAAATTGAACTTGTCACTTCTTCTTGGTGGAACTACTCTACCCAAGAACCCTCACCACATTCCAAGTAAGTATAATCCACCATTGGCCCCTTGCTTGGGTGTGTTCGAACAAATGCGTGATTTGGACATTCTGCATCTACTCAATTCTAAACGTCTGTCTCAATTCAATATTTCTAAGAATGAGAGGGACTTATTGGATGTTTTATGTTCCTCACCAGTGAGATTGATGCATCCCGATAAGGGGGGGTGGATTGGTGGCCATGGACTTGGACGAATATACAGACAGGTTGCTGGCTATACTATCTACCAAGTCTTATAAAGAAGTATCAAAGAATGAATTGAATTTAAGTATGAGCCGAGTGTGGTCATATCATGAGGATATGTTCATTAACGGTTTATTGGATATGGATGTATACAGTTTCATCTCAGTGCCCTCACCATGTATCCCTGTGTTATTTGGAAACCCCAAGATCCACAAGAGTATCAAGGACCCCCCCCATGCATCAGCTAGTGAGTGCCAGAGGTAGCATCACCTATGCAGCGGCCAAAGTTGTGGACACTATCCTTAAAAAATATGTGGTACATTTACCACATATTTCTAAAGACTCTTGGTCTTTTTTGGAGAAGGTTGGATCAACTATATTCAACAGAAGTTCTTACCTTTTGACCATCGATGTTATTGATTTATATTCTTCCATCCCCCACGAGGTTACAGTTGAATGGATCCAACTGGAAATGTCTTTTCGTCAAGCACCAACCAAAGAGATATCTATGGTAGGTGAATTGTTGGATATCATCTTGACTTGCAATTTTTTTGCATTTAATAATCGATGGTTCTACCAGTTGATTGGAGTCCCGATGGGGTCCCCTTGAGGGGCCAGTGTAGCCAATTTAGTCACGGCCCATTGGGAAAGAGTTTTTGTCCTTTCTAGTGCCATTGTACAAGAGAAAGTTTCTCTGTACACAAGATTTTTGGATGATATTTTCATCCTTTTTAATGGCACATTAGATGAGGCCCAGGAATTGGTGGCTAGTTTTAATAATTCTTCTGTTTTCCTGAAATTTACATCAACCATCGATTTGGAAAGAATAAATTATCTAGATGTGGAGCTTTCCAAGGACAGGGGTCAGGACCAATTTTTAGCTAAAATCCATTGTAAACTGACCTTCTCCAATTCCTAGTTGCACTTTCATTCATATATTTTTTATTTATATTTTCATATCTTTAATACGGCATGTATGCACGATGTAAGCTCCTAATTTATAAGTTTTTGTACATTATAGCCGATAGCGACTTTTATGTTAGATGTCCTAATTTATATATGCCTTCATACTCTTTAAGGCTATGAGTTCATTAGCCTTTATCGAGTGAATTGTTTCCATTGTTGTTTTAATAATAGTCCATCACGGTGTATTGGATGTTATTTTTAATAAGTTTTATTTGCTTATGCTTACGCTTATAATCAATTATAATCATTTGCATATTACATCCCAGGTTGCTATTGGTTTTTAATAATGGCACCTTAAATGTTTTTAATAATGGCACCTTTAAATGTTCATTAGAGGGAAGGGGGTGTGTTTTTAACTGTTTTGGAATATTTAAGGACTTGTAATGGCGCAAATGTATTTATTCATCTGAAGAAGTTGGGGTAAGGCGCCAACGAAAAGCTTTGGTTTATAGCTTAAATAAATCATTCCACTTATTCAGTGTGTTTGTCCTTTCATGGTGGAAATATTTAAACTGGACTGCGTTGATATCCTGGTGTATCCGGATTTGGCGGTGGTTTGGTTCAGTATATATAGCGTTCTAACAGATATATAACTTGGAATTTTAGTTATGTAAATATGCAGATAAGGTTGATCTAATATATAATATTATAATTGAACAGATTAATTGAGACTAACTCACTATCTAGCAAGAATAATTTACCTTATCACAGACAATAAAGACAAATGTTACTATAACTGGCATTTCCAAGGGTAACGGCACAATCAATAAAAATTAGATAACTGTTAGTATTAAAAATCAAAATGTGAACCTAATATAAAGTAAGGCAATTTTTAGTAATCAGCTGAGTTTGCAAAGCATTTGCTTTGGGACTTGGTGAGTGTTAAACTACACTAGTCAAGTAGTCTGTACCTTTACTCAATGAAAACATTGAGACAGTTCTGCTGTTCTGACATTCATTTACTGCACACAAGGTTTACATCTAGCTTAACAATGAAAGGTATATACATCAAAAAGTACTTCAGCTTATAGCATCAGGTCTGCAAGAATAGAAAAAATCAAAGTCTCTGATACAAAAGAAAAAGTCACAATAGTGTCTTTTCTGTCTGCATCAGTAGTTTAGAGAATTTGCCAGAATAATAAGTCTTTCCTTTGAAGCTGGTCTGCTGACAGTTTGTTTTCCATATTTTAAACCTTCTGTTCCTGAAAAATAACTCTTTTCATCCTTGGCCTATCTTGTGTATCATGTTGATGAGACACAGCTGCATACAAGAGTTCATCTTGACCTGCTTGTAGATAATAAGTTTCACAAACTGCATAGTTTATAAGAGATAAAATATTTTACTTCTGATTCTTATTAACAATGAATGCCAAGCTATAGTTTTGCCAAGTTGGGTAACTGAGTGCACTGTACACACTGAAATGCAAACATTTATTTTGCATTTTCAGAAAAATCCACAGAAATCCATTTTAACCTGTTTTTTACTCTTACAATTCCCACTTTTTATTTAAAAAGCAGAAAATTACTGTTCATTTTCAATTTTTTCTTCAACTGTACACATTGAAACCTTATTCCGCTTATTCAGGTTAACCATCATGATTTGCTAAACTCTATAAGTTTTTCGCAAATGACAACTTAGGTAGCAATTCCAGATGGTTAGTATGACTATAATGTCTAACACTACTAATATAGGGTGTATCAACCAATTTAACATATTTTTTTCTTGATTTTGACCAACCAGTAAAGATATCCCACCAACTGTGAGCAGTGTCTTTTTTGGTCTTTTCAGCCAAACTAAGTAGTTTATCTTTTGCAATGGTGCTTAATGCCTCATAATACAGAATATTTGTATTTCTTTTTTCCAGATACTTTCTGAGAATTTTAGTACTGTTCATTATGTTCTTTAAATTATCCAAAGATACAGATATATTGGGAAGCTGTATTAAGTCATAATTCCAGTTCTTGGAAATATTCACTTCTATGGGTTCAGTATACACATAGCTCTTATTATTCCATTTAAGGAAATAAACATGTGATAACTAACCTACAAAAAGTAATTTTAAATTATGACCTACATCTTGATCTGTAACCAGACAAATATAACTGAGGAGCCACTTCTATAAACATTCGAAAAGAAGAAGGCATAATAGTCCATTTACACAAATTAACAAAATGCTGCAGTAAGCATGGTTCATAGCATGGTTCATAGCATGGTTCGTAGACAGGCGAATGCTGTACACAAATTAGTCCATTTTGAGTCTGTGTACAATACTCAATTTTATGTGTTTTTCCTCTCATATCTATATAATTACCTTCAAATTGTGGCAACCAATACTCATACCCTTCTGGTACGACACATATCATAGGTAACACTGTAAATTGACACATGATAGCGGTGTCAGTAACATTATAATCCATAAGCTTTCCTGTACAATTATAGCAATAACCCACGCCTGGGTGTGGGTAATGTAGGATTTACCCACGGTTGGCATGGTTTGGTCCCGAGGGCGAAGCCCGAGTGACCAAACAAAGACAACCGTGGGTAAATCCCGCATTACCCACACCCAGAAGTGGATTATTGCTATTATACTATGACATTATTTAAGAAAAGAAATAATTACTTTTCTTAAATAATGGCATTGTATAATGCTTCTTTGCTGCCTTCCGCAGCTGTTTGGTATCCGCGGCAGTTCTGATGTACTGCGCATGCCTATGCAGTACATCAGAGCTGTGGCCAAAAGCAATGGAGAAAGCAAGATCTCCATTGCTTTTTACTGTTTCGCTATGTTAAATGGGTTTAACATAGCGAGACAGGTTTAAAATAAGCAACGGAGATGTTTTAAAGCTGTCTCGCTATATTAAACCCATTTAACATAGTGAAACAGTAAAAAGCAACGGAGATCTTGCTTTCTCCGTTGCTTTTTTTTTTTTAACCTGTCTCACTATGTTAAATGGGTTTAACATAGCGAGACAACTTTAAAATAAGCAACAGGATCTCCATTGCTTATTTTAAAGCTGTCTCGCTATGTTAAACCCATTTAACATAGCGAGACAGGTTTAAAAAAAAGCAATGGAGAAAGCAAGATCTCCATTGCTTTTTACACACTGTGTCACTATGTCAAGGGAGTTTAACATAGCGAGACAGCTTTAAAAAAAAGCAACGGAGATCTCCGTTGCTTTTTTTAAACCTGTGTCGCTATGTTAAACTCTTTTAACATAGCGAGACAGTGTTTTAAAAGGGACTTATACTAATGGAAAAAGTCCGGGCGACCGGACCTTTTTCCATCAGTATAAGTCGATTTACAACATGCACGCTGGCCAATCAGCGTGCACATTTTGGAATATTAATGGGGGGGGGTCATGGTATAATGTGGAGTACTGTATGTCACTTCAGTAAATAACCTAATCCAATTGGTATCAGGTATCCATTTGTTAAACAATTGCCGCCAAACATTTTCATTTTGTAACATAAGTTCAGTTTGTACTCTATTTTTCTGAATTTCCACATACAAAGACTGCATAGGGCATTTTGTCTAATTTACAGAAATTGTCATGTTACCATCAGATTTCAACTGATATAGCTGCATAGCATTATAACTGTCTAAAAACTGCTGCTGATAATTTATATTGTGCAGGTGTGCCTTCCATATTTCTGCATTCCAAGATACTTGTAAATGCACAGTCTGAGAGATATCTTCCCCCACTACTTTTAATCGATTAGTCAGAATTTCAATGTCAGCTGCATTAATAGCTCCCATGCCTGTACCTAGGCTTCCTAGCAGAGTATCATACCATGCCCTTTTATTTCGGCACCTGCCTGTGTCTGGAAATGTGATGTTAAAATGTACCACAACCGTTTGATACTATCTGCAAACCTTTTTACAGGTAGAAGGGATTTTAACCAAATGGTCTGTATGAACAGAGGTTACCTGTTAATATTGATAAAACATATGCCCAATGTATGCAGCCTGTAATGGCTGTGACATTAGTACGTATTACAGAAACTCCACTAGTAAAATTTAGTTGCATTTTCATATTAATGGGAGGAATACTAATTCCCTGTATACTATGATTACCACACTTTTTCACATAGGTGAAGATTAGCCGTTGTATTGATGGTGGATATTTCTTTGAATTTTCTCCTTTTCCCAAATAAAATATAGGAAATTGACAACATTTAATAGAAACTTTGGAATCAAATTCAAGGCTTACCTTAGGATTATTTGGTTGAATATAATGATGACCCTCAACCTTGGACCAAAAGGTAACATTGCTGGAAATCCTTATGTACCCGAAGATACAAGTAGCATTATATGGACAAATAAAATTGCCCTGCTGTCTTTGTTCACAAAAACAATTTACATTCTACCATAGCTCTAGAGTATTATTTTGATTGTTTATTTTTCTAGACTTGCGTTTCTCTTGTTTGACACCCTACCCCGAGGGCTTTAATGAGTACAGTCAGTACAATAACAAACAAAATCTTCATTATGTACAATAATATAATCTTTCCACGTAAGTGGTATTAATCTGAAAAGTTGTTTTGACAGATGCTTTTTTAACTGTTTCAGACTTGGCATTTGCCGTGAGTCTACAAAAAAAAAAAAAAAAACCACAAAACATAAAGTCACTTAATGACTTTCAACTGATCTCTATGAACAAGAATCATTTTGTTCTTTTTGTTTCCTTTAACTTTGTGCACTAGAGGTCCTAACTGAGCAATTACTCCAAAAGGTCCTTGCCAATTACTATCCCACAGACCGTCCATCTGGAACGTCTTGATCAATACCTTTGTCCCAGAGGGAAGGTTTTTTTTCTGGCATAACAGGATCCTTTGACCGTAATTTGAATACTTGCATTTCTGATAAGTTTTGACACAATTCAGAAATATCTTTTAACCATTGTTGATGCTGTGCAATTTCTAATAATGGTCTGTTTGTACTAACAGTAGGATTGAATGGCAATTGCACAGGCATTTTTCTACCTGTCATGACTTCAAAAGGTGAATTCTCTGTTTTACTGTGTGGAGTTTCTCTGACACCCAGCAAAATTCCAGGCAAATGTTTTACCCAATTTACTCCTTTTTCTAAGAAGGCTTTCTTAAGGCATTCCTTAAGAGTCCTGTTCATTCTCTCATCTATCCCATTAGACTCGGGATTGTAAGGAACATGGAATTGTTGCTGGATATCAAGCAAATCACACAAAGCTTTCATCAGTTTACTGACGAATTGTGGCCCATTACAGGTTTTGATAACTCGTGGCCATCTTTAATGACAAAAAAACAATTTCCATAAGGCTTCTGCTGTAGCCTTAGCCATCATTGTTTTTGTAGGAATTGCTTCTATCTATTTTGAAAAAAAACATCAACTACCACTAAAAGATACCTGTACCCCCCTTTAGCTGGGGGTAATGGACCTGCAAAGTCAATTTGGATTTTTCTACTGAAAAATGTAATAGGGCATAAAGTCCTTTCCATTTGAGAATCAGAGCCCTGAGGCTATTCATGTAAAATCACAACAGAGAGTGTGTTGGGTCCAGCTGCTTCCTGTAACACAAAGGGATGTGTTAGACTTGGAGCTACTAATTCTGTAGCCTTGGCTAATGCTGCCTTTAAATCACAAAATGCCGTATTTTCCTTTGGTTCCCACTCCAGAAAGGGTAATTTTTTCTGGCTAGAAAGCATGTCATACAGAGGAGCTGCCATGCTGGCATAATCCTCTATAAATTTCCAATTGTAATTCATGATACCCAGAAATTTGTGCAAATCCAGAATGATAACCAGTTTATCCATTTTCAAGATTCCCTGCACCCTCTCCAATCAAGGAGTATGCCCAGAGGGAGGTAAAATAGTACCTAAAAATTTTACTTGAGGTGACATGAATTGTACTTTTTTACTTTTAACCTTAAATCCTGCCTCCTGCAGTGTTTGAAGGACCTGTGTCACTTTAGCTAAATGCTGTTCTTTTGTTTTAGACTGTATCAGTATGTCATCAATGTAATGCAAAACAGAATCATCAGATTCTAGACCTTATAATATTCGTCCAACTATTTGGTGAAATATAACCAGATTGTTGAAATCCCTGCTGTAACCGCATCATGACATACTGTTCATTTTGAAATGTAAAGGCAAACCTTTGCCAATCCTTTTCCTGCAGTGGTACAGCAAAGAAACCATTAGCTAAGTCTATGACCATAAATCACTGACTTTGTGGTTTTATTCTTGCTTCTAGCTCTGGGACCCCTGGAATCAGATGAGCCCAGGGAGTCGTGAATTGGTTAACTTTTCGTAAATCAATAACCAATCGGTAAGTGCCATCTTTCTTTTTAACTGGCTGTATGAGTGAATTTGTAGGGCTATTTCCCTTTTGAATTATTCCCACATCAAGCCATCACTGTATGCAATTTTGCATGTCTGCCTCTGCTTCCTTTGGGATCGGATACTGTTTTTGAAACGGTGGAATAAAATCTTCGTCACTGCTTAAAGAAACTACTTTCTGAAGCTTCCCACAGTCTGTGGGCCCTTGAGACCACAACGTAGGGAACTGTTGTTTTACCTTTAACCATACTTCATTTTCAGTAGGGCTGCCAGTACAGCCCTTTTCAGAACTGTTTGATACATGTATTACCTCAATCATACATAACATGGGACATTGTCCTTGCCATATAATATCATTAGGAAGGTCTATGACAATTCCCATTTTGGACAATATATCCATTCCCAAGATTGTGGATGTGCAAGGATTATGCATCAAAAATACCCCTTTCACTGGTTCCCCTTGATGAGAGATTTGTACTTGTACAGATTTACTACCTATGGCTAGACACCCAGAACCATTAAAACCCGAAATATATGTACGTCTAGACAAGTCAGTAGGCAAATGCCTACCTGTCACTGAGACGGCCACTCCTGTATCTAGAAGAACATCTTCACACAGGTTCTCCTCTACCCAAATGCTGATTAGTGGTTGTCTATCTTTCCCTTTCTTGAAGTTAGTCAAGAAAGAGACTTGGGTTGGGGGGTCACACCCCTATAGTAGATCTACTTCCCACCTCGAATCATCGATGGTATTGGACTGCAAAGGACATAACTGCAGTGCTTTCTTGACCTCTTCACAGTCAACATAAGAAGATCAATTAAGTTCATGATGGAAGGCTATCTGCTGCTGATAATTAGGATTTACTGAACCATCAGGAACAAAGTCAGGAGGGACAGTTGTATCCTGTGTGCTAACAATATTACCTTGTACATTGAAACTAGGTGCCAGACCATCCCTTTGCTGTACTGGGAATACTGATTGTTGAGTGTTTGTGGTATATAGGGGTTGCTGCTGTAGTCCCCCATTATCCTCTGTTACATATTGCTGTGAAGTGTACTGCTGTGTTCGTACTTTTGGCTGCATTACCTGTTGCTGTCATGGTACATGTGGCTTATCAAAATTTTTTACGGTAAGAAACGTACCCTTTGCCTCTTGTTCCTGGCGCCATCTGCAATAATATTTACAATCATATTTAGTATGACCTACCTGTTTACAGGAATAACAAATAGGCTGTCTCTTCTGAGGACCCTCTATAGAGTGAGTAACTTGAGAAGTTAACTGAGTGGTTGTGAGAGCTGATGCTGCCTGTTGTTGCCCCTGTATAACTTGCCCCTGACATGCTTGTCCTGCTACCTGCTGTGGGACTTGCTGTCCCTGATTAATGCATCTTCTATGCCCCCTTCCCCTTACTTCACTAACAATGGGTGCAGAATGGGGAGTGTAAATATTTTGCTTATGAATAGCATTACCTTTACACATAATACATGCCTGCAGCAATTCATCTACTAACTCTGTGAGTATGTTTGAAGATTCCTCATAAATAAGTTTAATATCCCCTGGGACACCTTCCAAATGGTCCAAAAAGGAGCGCATAACAGCTTTTTGAAAATTGACATATTTTATATCTTTTTCATCACTGCCATTGATTAGTATATATATGCCAGCTGATAATGTTCTGCTTACTCTTCTAAAGAGTCAAAAACTGTCATTTGAAACTGATCTAAAAGTGTTGGTGTGAGAGATTGCACCTTAGTGTATGCTAACAATACTGCTGTCATTCTTAAGTGTTTAGTTTGTATTGGATACTGCTTTTGCTGAATATAAGCCATAAAACGTCGTGGAATAAAATTCCTGAAACAGCGTCCAAGTGTATCATTCCATACAGTGCCTACAGTTTTAAGAACCCAAGATTCAAATGTAATCATGTTATTAAAAATACCGAAGAGTGTAAGCAATGGTGCTGATGGTCAATAAAGACTGGAAGGTATTAAATTTAGCGTATTAAAAGTTTTATTCACCGCTATCGTCTCACCAAAATCTCATCAGAAAAAACAATAAAATTACTCGACAAGGTAACTTCAATACATCTCAAGCTGCCTGTAATTAATCAATCAACCATTAAAAGCTTGTTGCAATCAGAAAATACCTTAAGTTAAAAAGATATACACAGTAAAATTCCACTTTTGTCAACAGGGAAATAAAAACAAATTTACAACATACTATAATGAGTTCATTTGTAAATAACAAAAATAAATAATCAAACCTTCCTAATAGTTAACTTTCTGTGCTATATAAACATATTTAATGTTTATGGCATCATTTAGTCCTGGCTTTTTGTCAGCCCCCAATTTAATCTGCCAGGACATTTCTCTCTGCTCTACAAAGTTCTTAAAGTCCCCTCCCCTGGGATCAACTTTCACCACTTCCAAAATGGAAAATAAAAATGTTTTATATTTATTACATTCTACCGAATGTTTGTATAAGGCATTGTTACCATCCTTAGTTTTGATGCTGTACATATGTTCTCTAATCCTTTACATTAGAGGCCAGGTGGTCATCCCTACATAGAATACCTCACATCCACTACAACGTCCAATATATACTACTCCCCTGACTCTACATGTTAAATAACCAGGTACCTTGATGGTATATTTTAAATGGGGCAAACACACATAGGGTCCCTCTAAGATGAACCTGCAAAAACTGCAATGGCCACATTTAAACATATCCCATTTGATGAAAAGCAGATGTTGTGACTCTTGTTGTAGAACTTCTTTCCAGGACGTTCTTAAGACTATTGGTGTTCCTATAAACAAAATTGGGCCTGGTCCTAAAAACATTAATTAACTCACTTTTTCCCTCAACAATCTTCCAATTCCTATGAATAATCTCTCTAATTTCCCCACTATCTACAGTCATATCCAGATTGCATACAGTGCCTATGGTTGACAGTCTAGTTTCCTTGGTGTTGTTGATAATAAGTGGATGTTTTAAAATAGGTGGATAGAATTTTTGTCTTTTTGTCAAAACATCCCTTTGAAAAGATTCAAGGTACCCTTAAGCATAACCCCTATCCAGGAACATAGAAGTAATCCTGTGAAATTCATTTTTTAATTCGAACCGCGAAGTGGTCATATGGCAAGCTCGCACATATTGACCTTTAGGGATATTATTTTTAATGAAATAAGGATGGTTACTTTTAAAGTGCAGATACCCATTAATGAAGGTATCCTTTCTGAAGATCTTACTTTCAAATTGCTTGTCTAACTCATTCCATTCAATAGTCACATCAAGGAAATTTACCTTGCTTCCACTGTCACTTTTAACAAACTGTAAATATCCAGACTTGATGTTTACATCTCTGAAGAACTGTTCACTAGTGTTACAGTCTCCCTCCATGATGAAAATTAAGTCGTCCATAAACCTACCATAAAAAGTATGTTGTAAGTTGATTTAAAACTTGAGAGAATATTGTATTCCCACCCAGCCATTACTATATTGGCGTATGATGGTGCAGCTGGGAAACCCATCACAACGCCCTTACAGTGTTTAAAAAAAGTCCGTCAAAAGTAAAATAACTATGCTCCAAAATAATTTCTGATAAGCTACAAACTAAATTAATTTGATCTTGGCCCAACTTAGAACCTAAAGTAAGAAACTCCATTACTAACTCCACCCCCTGCTAGTGAGGGATGCAGGTGAACAATGCCACAGCCTCAGTTGTCAGTAAAAAATATTGATCTTTATTATAGGAAAAGTCGGAGACAAAATTCCTGAATTTGTTTAACAAATCCCATGAATCCTGTAGATATGAGGACTAACTTTGCACTACTGGATTCAGAAAAGGATCATTTACTAAGGCCAAACCCTCAGTAACTGAATGAGGGGCAGACACTATCGGTCTGAAAGGAGGGTCGGTCATACACTTGTGGATTTTAGGAATACCAAATAGTATGCCGACCCTCGGTTTTTCTACTAAACATAAATTATACATTTTCACATCAATAACCTGATTCATAAGTGCTTCATGTAGAAATACATTAATATACTGAAAACTCTTGTGTATGTCCCTGACATTGACCTCAGCATATTCATCAGAATTATTAAGTAACTTAAACATAGCTGTCTTATATTGTTCTATAGTCATTACAACAATATTACCCCCCTTGTCACTCTTCATGTATCTTAAATCTTTTCTGGAAGTCAGCTTAGTTAGAGCTAGCTGCTCAGACCTAGTTAAATTATCAAACCATTTTTTCTTTTTCATACCGCTATCTAAGTGGCTACCAATATCCTGTGTACAAACTTCTTCAAAAACTTTTAAAGTTTGGTTGAGTACTAGAGTGTAATAAGAGGGCTTATATAAACAATTATGGTCACATTTAATTTCTTTTAACACATAATTAGATTTAATTTACAAACATATTGCTTTAAATATATAATAGTTCGAGAATAATCTGCCCTTTTTGTAGGCACAAAATTGAAGCCGTAACTCAAAAGTTTCAGCTGGGAGTCACTTTGAGTGACCCCAGACAAGCTAATAATGTTAAATTGATCTTTAAAATGCCTTATTGTTCATTGTTGGATATACCATCAAGGTTATTTAACATGTAGGGCCAGGAGAGTAGTATATATTGGACTTTGTAGTGGATGTGAGGCATTCTATGTAGGGATGACCACCCGGACTCTAATGGAAAGGATTAGAGAATATATGTACAGCATCAAAACTAAGGATGGTAACAATGCCTTATACAAACATTCGGTAGAATGTAATAAATATAAAAAAAATTATTTTCCATTTTGGAAGTGGGGAAAGTTGATCCCAGGGGAGGGGACTTTAAGAACTTTGTGGAGCAGAGAGAAATGTCTTGGCAGATTAAATTGGGGGCTGACAAAAAGCCAGGACTAAATGATGCCATAAACATTACATTTTTTTTTGAAGCACAGAAAGTTAACTATTAGGAAGGTTTGATTATTTATTTTTGTTATTTACAAATTAACTGATTATAGTATGTTGTAATTTTTTTCCATTTCCCTTATGACAAAAGTGGAATTTTACTGTGTATGTCTTTTTAACTTGAGGTATTTTCTGACTGCAACAAGTTTTTATAGGTTGATTGATTAATTACATGTTGCTTGAGATGTTTTTAACTTACCTTGTTGAGTGATTTTACTGTTTTTTCTGATGAAGTCTTGGTGAGACAAAAGCGGTGAATAAAATTTAATACGTTAAATTTAATACCTTGCAGTCTTTATTGACCATCAGCACCATTGCTTACAGTCTTCATTGTTGGTTTTTTGGCTTTGACCACATGTACTTATTAAAAATACCTTTCTGTTCATCCCACTTAGGGAGAGTTTCTTACATCCTAGACTGATGATAAACTTCAGCAGTAAAGCCTGCTGAGACTATGACAGGACTTGTAACAATAGTTTCTAATGCTTTAGCCTGATATTCCTCTAACAGGGCTTGTAATTTTAAAAGGTCTTGATTAGCTAAGTCTGTTGCTCTAACAGCTTCAGATTCCTGTGTCTCCAACTAAGCTCGTAATGTGTTCATTTCCTCCCTAGCAACAGTTACATCATGCTGTGTCAGCCAGCTACTTGTCATATTTTTCTTGAAAACGGACAATTTTACTCATTAACCCTTCTATCATGCCAAATGCTTTACTGCCTTTTTCAATAACAGTTTGTGTAAAAGTCTTAATTTCAGTCTGTGAGACTTTCAAAAACTGAAAAAATTATTTTGTACATTCAGCGGTGTTAGCATGCAGTTTACCAGATGCATTCCATTTATCACAGTAAATATGAAAATGACCCATGAGGTCAAGATTCTGCTGGTTGCTAACATAAGCAATCCAATCTTTAAACTCCTGCAAATCAGATTGTAAAGTACAAACTTTGACATCTGCATCACTGTGTAACAAATCTTTTGCAACAGGATATATAGAAACAGGAGCCATTGTCTGTGCTTTAACCATTACTTTATCCTAGTTGTGTTCCAGGTTTTGTACAATACGTTTATGACAAGGCGTGCAAAAAGCAACATTTAAATCATTGCAGATAGCACATTTTTGTACATCCTGTTGCACTTTAGCCATGCGTACATACCAATCCAAAGTAGAGATCTACTTACATAATGCTGGATTTTCAGTTTTCCCTAACAAAGACTTACAGATGATAACATGTTGATCATACCATGTATTTAAATAATTTCACACATTTATATATGGTTCAGACACATCAAAAGTAAAAGACTGAGTGTACTTCTTGGCATTTTCATGAATTGCATTCATTGTTAAAAGAAAAACAGAAGAAAATATTTACCACAAATGTTCAGGACAAGGTGGCCAGTCTTGACTAGAAGATTAGTTGTGGGAAAATTCTCTGCTGTCTTTCACTAGATGCTGGTGAGACGAAAATTTCGGCAGTATAATTTTCGTACCTTGTGGGTCACAAACTGTCTGAAGAAAAATTACCGTACTGCCCTGTACTGTGCTGCAGTGTTTCATCCTCCAGTCAATGGATGAAGCTTAGGAATAGAAGAATCGATTCTAAGAAGGTCTGCACTGGAATACTGCACTGTGAGAGGCACCTCTTCAGGTCACTTCCCTGGTTGTTTTCACTGGACTGGTTTCACCACTGTTAAACTACACTAGTCGGGTAGTCTGTACCTTTACTCAATGAAAGCACTGAGACAGTTCTGCTTTTACAACATTCATTTACTGCACGTAAGGTTAACATCTAGCTTAACAATGAAAGGTATATATATCAAAACATACTTCAGCTTACAGCATCAGGTCGGCAAGTATAGAAAAATCAAAGTCTCTGATACAAAAGAAAAGTCCCAATCTTTATAATGTCTTTTCTGCTTGCATCAGCAGTTTATAGAATTTGCCAGAATAATAAGTCTTTCCTTTGAAGCTGGTCTGCTGACAATTTGTTTTCCATATTTTAAACATTCTGTTCCTGAAGAATAACTCTTTTTGTCCTTGGCCTATCTTGCATATCATGTTGATGAGACACAGCTGCATACAAGAGTTCGTCTTGACCTGCTTGTAGATAATAAGTTTCACAAACTGCATAGTTCATAAGAGATAAAATATTTTACTTCTGATTCTTATTAACAATGAATGCCAAGCTATAGTTTTGCCAAGTTGGGTAACTGAGTTTAAACTGACTGCACTCTACACACTGAAATGCAGAACATTTATTTTACATTTTCAGAAAAATCCACAGAAATCCACGTGAGCCTGGGCTGTTGCTGTTAATGGTCACAAATTTACTACACTTTACAACATGCATTTTGCTGAAAAAAAATACTTTTTCCATCACTGAGTTACTATTATTGGAATGATTACACAGGTGTCTGTGATTCTTCTCCATATTACCACATTGTCACATGTATGTACACTGATATAACCAACAGCAGTATTCTTTCCTTCATACACATAAAGTAATGAAAGACATAACAACTCCTAAACCTGTATGATTGTTATGACATCAATCATGTGGATGTCATTAATAAATGTTGATCACTTCCACAGGATATATTACATTGGCAGAGTACTTTCATACACCTGCCACTCGGTTTTAGCTAGGCATTCTCAATATTTTTATTTATTTATTTATTTATTTATTTATTTATTTATTTCAGTTTGGTGACTGGGGAAGTCCACTGGGCCAAGAAGATCCCATTTTCAGTGGAAGCCCGGGGAGAAAAGCTCCACAAAAAATGGTAGTAGTACAATATTTACATTACAAGTAGTACAATATTTACATTTTGCAATAAAACAGATGGTGCACACAGTGTATTAAACATAGTCAATGAGGATAGTGAGGACATGTTGCAATAAAATCAAATGTAAAGTAAACTGTATGTTAGCGATCTAGTCATTCAACATTATAGGGTAAGTTGCACTAAAAACAAACAAAATGCATTGCATGTAAAACATCTAGTTATGGAATATAGTAAGTTAGGTATAGACTGAGAGATGGATAAAGATAAGAATACAAAGAGTGGCAGAAGTGATTACATCATATGAGGAGTATAAGTACACCAGAATTAGATAATGCATTACATCTGTATTCAGTATAGAGGTTGAGGGATGCTCAGGTAGAGCACTGTAAAGAGGGGGTTAGGGGTGATTAAGTTGCAGCATGACACCGGCATTCCCATTTGGAGGACAGATGTGAGAACAGTTGAGATCTGAAATTGTTATGGTTAGAGAGATTGCATGGGGGGGGGTTCCACTGTTTAGCTATGGTGCAGTATAATAGTAGTTGGCCAGGAGGGAGTGAGGATTTGTAGACTTGAAGGAGATTTTGGTTCTCGGATCTGAGGGCAGGTTTGGAATGTAGAGTTTTAAGGTTGTGCCAGAGAGAGACAGTTTGCAGGTTTGAAAATGAGATTGTGGGCTCTGGTAAGTTGAAGGTATCTCAGGTAGTTTTGTAGTTTGAGCCAGATGAGAGAGTGCAGAGAGTGGCAGTGATGTGATGGTTTTTTTTGCACTAGTTGCAAATTTACATATTTTGTGGTAACAGGATTCAAGTTTGGATCAGAGGTTGGTGTGGCGATTTGTGAATGGGGGGCACCATACATAAGGGAGGGGAGAAGGAAGGTGGATGTTAGAGTTTACCGGGTAGAGAGGCTAAGGTAGCGGTTGTGCCTGTAGAGGAGACTGATCTTTTGATGTTTTTTTTTTTTGATTGAGGAGAGTATGTGGGTTTCAAACTTTAGGTCTTCATCAATTATGACACCCAGCAGCTTGGTATGGGGAAATATTTCAAGGGGTGAGTTATTCTGGATAAGAATGCAGAATGAGTTTTTGTCATTGCTGGAGTTTCGTGAAGGCGTAAAGATCATTAGTTTTGTTTTATTAGCATTTAGGGCTAAGTGTTGGATCGCATCCAGTTTTCTGCTTTTGACAAGGCTAGTTGGGTTTTTGACAGCATATCAGAGGGGCTGGAGGATGAGCAGATTATTTTTGAGTCATCTGTGTATTGGATGACAGAGGACTCAGGAATGGAGTGGTGGAAATTATTTATGAATATGTTAAAGAGTAGGGGACCAAGTACAGAACCTTGTGGAATGCTGGTGGGTGTAGGAAGGAAGGGAGAGATTAATGTTTTCCATTGAACATCCTGCTTGTGACTGGACAGGTAGCTGGAAAACCAGGCTATGGTGGAGGGGGAGAGATGTAGGGTTGAGAGCTGGGATAGGAGCAAGGTGTGAGAGATGGTGTTGAATGCCTTTGAGAGATCTAGAAATAGAGTAGATAAGAATTTTCCAGAGTTGCGTGCATGGTTTATGGTTTCAAGGAAGGAGAAGAGAGCAGACATGGTGCTGTGGCTGGGGCGGAAACCATGTTGGGTAAGGGAGATGAGTTATTTAGGGTCAGGTAAGGCATGAGTTGTGCATGAATATTCTTCTCTAATATTTTAGAAAGAGGAGAGAGAATAGCGATGGGACAGAAAATGGTGGTGTCAGTGTTTTTACCACCTTGGTGTAGTGGGATGATGTAGGCTTGGCACCAGATAGATGGGACGTATGCTCCCTGTATGGATCTATTTATAAGTATGGAGATGGGATAAGCAGAAAGTTTGGGGTAGGTGGATGGTAAATTATCAGGAGCGTTGTGGCAGGGTTTTAGTTTGAGAAGTCTTTTTTATGGTTGTTGTGGGGATGGGTGTTAAGGTGAAGGGGAGGAGGGAGGTTGATGGTTGGGTGTATGGGGGGTAAGAGGGGTGGGGTTAGGGGGTGAGAGAAGGAGGCTGATAGTTTAGCAATACATTCTATGAAGAAGGAGTTGAATTCTTTGGCAATTTCTAGGTCAGTCTGGTTGGGGTTTGGGCAGGGGTTATCCTTGTTACCAGGGTGGAAAATGGTGGAGATAGTGCCCCAGAATTTTTTAGAGTTGGTTGAGTGCAGAGATTGAAGTTTGAAGTAGTGGGCTTTGTGGTCCTTTGCTATTAATTTTTTTGTGGAGTTCCGAAGTTGTTTATATTCTAGGAGAGTGTTGGGGTTTTTGTGTTATTGATATTGTTTCCACTTTTTATCTCACTGGCGCATACTTAGTTTGGTTTCTTTAGATAGCCAGGGGCTGGGATTGGTTTTAAGATGTTTGGTCCTAATGGGAGCTTGCTGATTGAGAAGGGTGAGGAATGATTGGTTGAAGTAAGATACAGCATTATCTAGTGGAAGGGTTTTTAGGGGGGTCCAGTCAGTATACTTTAGACATTCTGAGAAAGTATGTGGGTTGAAAGAAGAGAGATTGCGGGTTTTAGTGTAGTGGTGCTGTTTTTGGAGAGGAGAGGGTAGACGTTTGGCGAAGGCTGGTAAGTGGTCATACAGAAAGTCTGTAAGCATTCCAGCATTAGAGATATGGTTGGGATGTGATGTTTAGGATCCAATCAATGATGGTGCTGGAGGTACCATCTTTATTTGGTCTTGTCTGGAGAGTTAAGTTAGGAGAAGTACAGATTGATTGAGATGGATGGGGTTTCAGAGTTAATAGAGGCTCAGTTAATGTTCATATCGCCAAATATATAGGTTTTGTTTTGATGTTGGAGGTAAACCAAGAGAGGATGTGTTCAAGAGTATTAATGTTATCACCTGGGGGGATATAGATGGCATTGATGCATATGGATGTGTAGTTGTTTATTTTTAATAGACCTACAGTGAGTTCAGCATTGGCAAAGGTTGGGATGTGGTTGGTGTAAGGAGTTAGGGTATAGGAAGAGGGATAGATAATAGCTACTCCACCAACTTTTCTGTGAGTTCTGTTACAACAAAGGATTTTATAACCTGGTGGGAGAATTTCATTATCTTTTATGAAAGATTTGAGCCAGAGATGGCAGTTATGTTGGGGTGGTTATGGGAAAGCCAAGCATGGAGGTTAGGAATTTTGTTTCAAAGACTTTGTGCATTAAGTGTAGCTAAGCAGAAGGATTTAGGTTTTTGGGGATGAGTGGTTTGGGTTGTGAGCTTCGTGTAGGAGTTTGGTCCAGGCTTAGGGTGAATGTCACTAGAGAGTGAGAGATTGATGTGGAGGAGGAGTTGTGCATGGTTCTGTAATGGAGATGGGATGCTTGGGTTATGTAGAGGGGAGGAGAAAGGGAGGTTGTGGTGGGGAGTAGTTTGGGTATAAATAGATTGGTTGTGTTGTATGGAAAGGGTTCAGGTGAAATGAGTGTTTATGCTGTGGTGGGTGATTGGTTGCATGAGGAAGTGGCTTGGGTTGGATGTGTTGTGTGTGTTTGGCAAGAGTGTAAGATAGATAAGACAGGTGAGAGTGATTAGTAGGGTAGTAAGAATTTTGTAGAGTGATGGGAAGGAGGGCATATTAATGGAGGGGGTGGAGTACTATAGGGGTTGTATTGGGTGGGTTGTTTTGTGATTGGATGGTGGTGGGAGTAGTTTCTGAGTGTTTAAATCTGCAGGTAGTGGGGCAGGTGGGAAATGGGGGCAGGGTAGGGGAGCAGAGTGAGCCCAAAGGATGAATGGACCAGGCAGAGCAGAGAAGGTGGAATGCACGAGAGGAACTCAGCAAAAACCTATCAGTATGGATGCAAGGCTGCAGGTAGACACTAGGTGAGTATGGTAGGAGTGAATTAGAGGGAGCTACTTTACATTTCTTTCTGTTTATTTAGTTTTGTTTTATTGAAAATAGGACTGTAGGTAATGACTAGGCTGGAAAGAGTAAAACGGGCAAAGAACTATACTGAAAAATTGTAAAGCCCAATGGCAGAAACAGCGACAAAGGATTTATGTACTATGGCACAGTAGTGGGGATGTGCTGCCATCTACTGGCTAGTTGTGGAAACTAGTTTAGAAAAAAGTTCTGGTGATAGGGGAAGAGGCCCTACATGGGGGAGGGACAGTTCAGGAGAAGTAGACTGCTTAGGGATTGCAAGTTTGCACACAGTAGGTCAAAACAGTTCACTAATGGCTAGAAAGACTACACACCCAGGCAGGATAAGTAAATTAAAACACTTAGAACATACACACTGTACACTCTAGTTATAGAGCTGTTGGGTGAACCAAGATAGTTAGGAGTGTCCTGGTACCCATCCTTTGTGGAGAGGTATTGGTATGGTCAAAGAAGTGTAGAAGAGGGGGAGACACCTATGTTTAATTTGCACACAGTGGCTGAAAACAAGAGAAAGCGTGTTAAAAAAGACGCTGTTACAGTGTTTTGCTTAGAGCAAAAGTAAGAGGACTGATATGAAATTGGTCATTTAGCTAGACATTAGCATGTTCAACTGCAGAATTCTTAACATAATAAGACTAGACCTTTGGAATTGTAACAGCAATAACAACATAAGGTATCATACAGTGCAGAGTACCAATTAGCTTATGTATTCAACAGAGGAACGACATACTCGCAATCATTTTATACGCAAAGTAAACTGCAAATAGTGGAGGCAGCAGGGGGTCGCAGGTTTAGGTGTTTGAAAGCCTTATTGTGCCAGTAAGAGGATATTAGGAATAACAGGGACATCACTGGGGAGGGTTCACTGAGGAGAATTTGTGATCTTTTCAAAGAAAAAAAAGAAAAAATATAGTTGGCTTAAATAGGGCAGTAGAGCATGTTGCGAGCATGTATTCTAGTCTGGTGGATTGAATAGAACAGTAGAGCATGTTCTCAAGCCTGGTGGACTGAATGGGCCAGCAGAGCATTTGCTCATATCCAGTGGACAGAAGGGCAAGTAGAGCATGCTATGAGCATGTGCTCATGTCCAGTGGACTGACTGGGCCAGTAGAGCATGCTATGAGTGTGTGCTCATGGCCGGTGGGCTGTATATAACTGACTGGATATAATCATGTAAGTAACACAAATATTGCTGATCATGTCATAGAAAACATATAGTGGCAAATGTACATTTAGATTTTATAACAGCCTATACTAATGTTTATCATTTACATTGATATGCAACACATGCTTGGCCAATACATGTTTAACTTTGCAATACCCTTTGTATGTGAAGTGACAAGAATGTCTCTTTCTGAAGTGCGTAAGGCAACAGCTGTAGGGTTTATTTATTTTTTGTTTTACATGATAGGTGGGGAATACAACATACTGTTGGTTACAATTGATATCTTTTGGGATACACATCTGATGTGCAATAACAGCAGTATATGCAAATATCTACTAATGTATCTACTGTTCTTGCAAACAGTTTTCTCAGTTCAGCAATTTAAAAAAATTGTCATGTTAACTCCCCTTTGTTACACTGTAGTTTTGTGTCCCTTTCACATCCTTTGTCAGCATTGCATTTTTATTTATGTAAATATCCCCTGAAGTGAACAGGATTACTTGTATAAATCAAAATATATTTAATTACTGCTGTATGTGCACTAACCTAATAATAATATCCAAGTACACTTTCCTCACTAAGCTTCCTCTTCCTCTTAATTATGACATTCAAGTTGCCCTTGCCTTGCATTGTGCTCTCTACTCATGCCCATTTGCTGGATTTGTATGCATATACAACCTCTTGCTTATATTGTGGTTTTGATCTTCTGTGCACCTGTTCATGCCAGCTAGCAGGTGTTCTGGCCATGAATAGCTGCTGCTGAAAGTGTAGGCTTGCTTAGCATAGTCAATGAGCACTGCTGCATTTTGAGCTAAAACAACTGGAGCATGTAGGCTTACCGTGACATGTACATGCACGTTAATGAACCTCCAGCATATTTTTTAATTATAATTTTTTGGTTTGTTTAATCTTCATTTAGAAAGAATCATAGAATTAGGTTCACTTTTACTGGCAAAACCATTCTCCTAAGATCTATTTGTGGTTTGTGTTTTATTTTATGATTTATTATTGTATTTTAATGTTTATTGTTTTAATAATAATGAATTTCATTATTAGGAGATGATTTAGTTGGGCGGTGTTATTTTAGGTAATGTGTGTTTAGCATTCAAGAAGTTGCTTTTTATACTGACAAGGATAAAAGATGCAGTAAACAACTTGTTTCCTTTTGTTTTATTTTTTGCTTTTTATAAGTGTAAAATTGATTTTGAGGAGCTTGATGTAGGCAGACTCAGGTGTTTTGGATTAATGTGTCTGCATTTTGCATGTGCAGTGTGAGAACAGTTACTTCTCTTTTTACTGAGCAGCATAAACATGGCAGGTTTAGAGGATTATTAGCAGATATGATAATACATTCATAACCTCATAAGTGTGTTTACAGTGGCCAGCTAAGAATACTCATTCTATTTACTTTATCACCCATCAAGTTATCAAATGATCTCTTAAACAAAGCCAGACTACCTAATGAATATTAATTGAGATGTTATTCCATAGAAGAGCCTATATAAATCTGGTTTTACATACTTTGATTCTGAAGTTCTGATTATGTGCCAGACCCCTGTTACTCATAAAACTTTCCATATCAAATGCTACTTGTAACAAAGCTGACCATGAAAAATATTACATACAATTATCAACTTTCATCAGGTATATCAGTAACAAATTGAATGTAAATTTAAGTGCCTGCATTTACTCTCATAGTTGAAGTCCTTGACTGAAGCAATTGTTTCACAGAATTTTCTTTGGACATCTTCAGGTGAATGCAATTGTCTTTGGTTACATATCCTGAACATATTATAATATTCTAAGATTGGTCTTATATAAGATTTATAAACTGTGACAAGATATTCTTCATCTCTCATTATAAGTGCTCTTAAAATGTAACACATTTTCCTCATTGCTTTGAGACAAACTGAATTTGCCTGATTACTAAACGGTAAATTTGAAGTAATTAGAATTCCTAAATCTTTGCATTGACCTAATTCCAGTAATGGGACTGAAGATAAATAAATATACTTTTTATGCAATCTGTTTGTGAAATACATAATTTTACATTTTTCAGAGGTGAACTGAAGTCTTATGGATGAGGCCCAGTTGGCTAATGATTGTATATAAATATTCAGGGCCTCATAATCTTTTGTGCTTTGCAAAAATAAAACCAATCTTACAATCATAGACACATGTTTGAATCCATAAGTCTTTATTTTTAAGGATTATTGAAAATATGATGTTGAAGAGTACATGTCCCAAAACAGACCCTTGTATAATTCCATAATGCATAGTGGGCAACTAGGATAATATGTTTCTAAATTAAACAGTTGTTCTTTTTGTTAACCATTCCACAATCCATCTTACTATGTAACAGTTTACATTTCTCTTATTAAAGCAATTGCTTATTACAGAAAATGACTTATCAAAAGCATTTGATAATTCCAAAAATATAACCAGCAGTGATAATCCTAACTCTAGGACTCCAATAATAAAGTCATAAAAACTGACTAGCTTACTCAGTGTGGATCTGCCCTTAATGAATCCATGCTATTCAACAGCAAGAACAAAAAGATTTGTACCAGTTGTCTTGATTAATTCTGTTAAGCACCTTTAAAAAATGTTCTAATTATTGATGTTAAACTTATAGGCCTATAACTTTCTAATAAGTCTTTCCTCTCTTTCTTACACATTCATGTTATATGTAATGTCTTTCAAGAATCTGGGATGAATCCATTTTTCATTAATTCATTGAATAGCTTATGAAAAATTTGGACAAGTATCTCTCAAATGTTGAATAATGTAACACCTGGGATTATATCTGGGCGCATATAGATGGTCTTTTGATTTTAGCTAAGGCTTCCGATATTATGTTAACCAAAAAGATCAAACATTTATCATTGACATGTATGTGAGTCTGCTGTCCAAAAAGTGCAAAATTGCTACTATGATTAGATGTGAGCAGCTATTAAATTCACTGGATATTATCCATGGATCACTTATCATCGTATTATTTATCGTAAAAACACTATTAATTGATGTATCATTGTAAAACAAATGTATGTATCTACAAAAAGATTTCTGATCTGAGGTGTCATTAACTAGCCTATTTTCAAATTTATTTCTTAAAGACCTAGCCCAGGATTTAATAAAATCCATGTAGGCACGGTGTAGAGCCTACACGGAATATATTCATGTACATGGTCACTATTCCCCCTCAGCAGCTCACCATGCATATTAATTAATGATGGCTCACTGCTGAGGGAGTGTTGAGGAACATGGATACTGAATCAGTGTAGGTAGAGCTGTATCAGCTACCCATGGCTGCAGATGAGTATAAGGCTTCCTGTAATGCTTCTCACCACTGCTGCAATGTTGTGAATTGTGTCAACTCTATAATAAGTCATTTTTATGATGTGTTATGTTTTTTGTAATTAGTTTAATTTTTTTTACTGCCTGTTTGCGTGGTGCAGTGTGGAGTGCAGCAATGCCAAGCTGTGCTCACATATAGACAGCTGACACCTGGCAGACATCTAAAAATAGAAACTAGATGTAATTAATTATCATAATTAATTTATTTTTAATTTACTTTTGCGCGGCGTGAAGCACAGCAAAGCTGAGTGGAGCTCATACATACATGGTCAACACTTGCCAGACATCTAAAAATAGAAACTGGATATAATAAATTATTTAATAATAGTTGTGTTTAAGTGTGTTTGAGTGGCATGTCACAGTGCTCAGCAGTACTAACAGGTAGCCTAGTAATACATATGAAGGTATACCAGTTTTTATAACATCCAACTAGCTACATGGGTAAAGTTACAGTCTTACGTGTAGTAGGTCCTGGGTTTGAGTCCATAACAGGCAGAACATGTCTATAAATGAATGTAATATTTTTCTTTAAATTCATTAAACTATTGTGAATTTTGGCACTGATGCACTTTGCTAAGGACTGCTCATTCATGTTAAGTAGTGCATAAACATGCTAACAGCTACCATTGTTTGCCCGGTGCTAAAGCTTTCTAAAACCATGGTTCTGTCAGTTTCTGCACTGCTTGGCTTTGCTTAGTTGATTTGTGCACTGCTAAGGGACACAGCGCTTTTCTGAATGTTGCTGAATGATGTGTAAGGGTGGGAAACAACTTATATTAAGGGCTATAGCAGGAATTCTGCAACAGTCATTGGAGGTCTATCAACTGTTGTTTTGGCTGGTAGTGTTGGTGAAGGTGTTTGCTATCAGGCACAGAGATGGGGCATTCAGCAATCTAGGGTCATGGTCATCATGGTCAGGCTGCTTGTTAAAAACATGAACCCTGGCTGATACAGAGTGGATTCCATGGCTCAGAGTGTAAGGTGGAGGCCTGGAACCATTTGGCCAGGGAACTCACCAGTGTTACTGGTATCCCCTGACAGGTGAGCAGTGTCATCACTACCATGATGACCTGAAAAGGAGAAAGAGGGAGACCCTGGGCACCTGGGTCCAGGAAGCTCGAGCTGGGAATGCCCCACATGTATGTAAGCATGTCTTCCTCTTTCTAACCAAAAGGCAAGCTGAATATCCACAAAACTGATATGCATAATGGTGTCCTCTCCCAACAGCTGCAGCTGAGAGAGCTCACAATGTTAAGTCCCATGTCAGGCACCTGGTCAGGTTGCACTGTGAGCATGGTAAGTACAGATTTAGTATGCCAACTGTACAACTGTAGTTTAATCAGCAACAAAGAGTAAATTATTTACTGAAATAAAGTATACACAAGAAAAATGTAGTGCAATAGATGGGCATGTGGAACTGTAGTGCAATAAATGGGCAATTAGAGCTGTAGAGCTGTAGTGCAATAAATGAACAATAAGAACTGTATTTCAATAAAGCAATAACAATACTAATAACAGTAAGCAAAATGTTGTTCAGCAGGATTGTGTTGTCAAAACAATTGCAGTAGAGCCATATGCATTGATTGCCTATGGTAAGGTTGCTGCAGTCAAGAGTAACACCTTAATCACTGTATCCAGCAAATCTAATGGCCTGCAGACTGTATTGCTTAACTCATAGTACTGTCCAAGGCTGTCTCCAGGCCAATGTTAGTCACAACATGCTCTCTCTTCATCAAACCTCAGGTAATAATGGTATATGAGTGAGGTAGCCCAGTCCATGGGCAGATATTGTGTGTGGACTTCACAGATATTTTAAACCAATAACCATAAAATGTGTTCACTAGCATTGTTGGTTCTAGACTACAGCTTTTTTCATATATGCAGTATGGTTGTATTATATGCATGTGTGTTCTACTGGCACTACAGTGAGTAGAGTATAGAAGTTCAGCAGCAAATTTAGCAATCTTGTTGTAAGTGGATTCAAGTTTAGAGATAAGTGAGGTCTGTAAGTTGGTGAAAATTTGAGAGCCATAGAGAAGGGTAGGCAACAGGTAGGCATGTGAAAGAGCTCTTAGCAGTACTAGAGAAAAAGTATTTGTTTCTATAAAGGAGACCAAGTTTTTGATGGGTTTTTTTAATGTTACTTAGAACACGAAGATCAAATTTTTGCTGGTCATCAATAGTGACTCCTAGTATTTTAGTGTGGCTTTCTACTACGATGGATGTATTATTGAGGGAAGAGATAGTGAAAGATGATTTCAAGTGTGACATAAATTTTGGTATGAAGAGTAAGCATTTGGTTTTCTTTGGATTTCAGATTAAAAAGTTATGGTTTAGCCAGTTTTCAACAGACAAGAACAAGTTCTGTGGTTTAGTAAGAAGTTCAGGGTGGGTATCAGCAACAGTGATAACAGTGGAGTCATCTGCATACTGGACAAGTGATGAGTATTGGGTAGAGGAAGACAATTGATTAGTAAAGATGTTAAAAAGAAGTGGTCCAAGAATTGACCCTTGGGGAACACCCATCTGAATAGGGAGTTCAGGAGAGAGAACAGAAGACCATTTGCTAGATTGGAAATGATAATTGGAGAACCATGAGATAGTGGAAGTAGACAGGTTTAAATAAGAAAGTTGTCTAAAAGAAGGGGGTGGGAGACAGTGTAAAATACCTTAGAGAGATCAAGAAAGAGACAGGAGGCAAGTTTATTTTGGTCTCTAGCTTGTGAAATGGTGTTTATGAAGGAGATGAGAAAAGTAGAGGTACTTTGACCAGGGTGAAAACCATGCTGGGTGGGGGTGATAAAATTTTCATCTGTAAGGTGTTGCAATATTTGTTTATGTAGATATTCTTCCGAGATCTTGGACAGAGGAGATAGAAATGATATGGGCCTAAAGTTGGCAGAAACCCAGAGGTTTCCCTCCTTTATGAATAGGTAGAATGTCATTTTTTTCCATATATCAGGGACCAGAGTCTCAGTAATAGATTGATTAATGAGAATAGAGATGGGTAGGGCTAGTGAGTTGGCCGCTAGCTGTAGAAAGAGAGGAGGGAGAACACCTATAGAGGGAGAACAAGGTTTAAGCTTCAGAAGTAAAGATTTTACATAACTAGTGGAAATGCTTTTTAAGCAGAACTGAGCGGTATTATGAGAGGGAATTACTGGAGAGGAGGGTGGTGTGGAGTGAGGATGATTTAAGAGTTTTATGATAATGTCAATGAAGTAAGAGTTGAAGTTAGTAGCAGTTTGTAGAGGAGAGAGAAAGAAGGGCTAGGCTGAGGAGTAGATGGGCTTCCAGGCCAAAGGATTTGATTAATAGTATGCCAAAATTTCTTAGGATTTTGTATGTGAGTTTTAGGGGAATTAGAGTAAAAGCTTCTCTTATCATTGAGAATGACTTTTTTAGTAATGTTCCAAAAGAGTCTATATTGTTGAAGGAAAGAAGACAGTTTAATTCTGATCCAAAGCTTCCAGTTTTTATACCTTTGAACCATAAGGGAGCGAGTGGGGGAGTTGGTCCAGGAGATATAGTAGATTTTATTCTGACATGGCATATAGGAGCAAGATAACTGAGTATATTAAGATATTATTAAATTATGTAACAGCTTTATTGAGTTGTATCTGTCTGAGAAAGGACCAGTTGATAGCAGAGAGTTCATAGTTAAGTTCCTTAGGGTCAACGTCTTAAAATTTCTTCAAGGTTTAATTGTATGGAGTTTGAGTGTGTGAGGAGAGAAACCAAGGACGTTTGTTGTGGTCACTCAGGGTGTCAGGAAGGGTTTTTGGGAAGTGATATTTATGGGGATGAGATACTAGTATCCAGTCAAGTATAGATGAATGGGTAGTAGATTTAGTGATGTAAGTAGCTACGTTTATGAGTTGGGTAAAACCATGTAAGTTGATTGAAGTGGAAGGGGATACCATGGTTAGAGTTGACCAATTTATGTTAACATCTCCCATGATTATAGTCTCATTATGGAGATCAGATGAGTGAGAGGAAAGAATACATTCCAGTGTGGTGATATTGTCACCAGGTGGAATGTAAATTGCAGCAATGTTAAAAGAGTTGTGGGGATTAATTCTACAGTTAGCCACAAGTAGTCCTGCTAGAGAGTGTGGAGGAGAAGGGGGGACACAAGGGGGGGTTACTATCAGATTTTCAGTTTATATGATAGCAACACCTCCTCCTTTTCTATAGGTTTTGTCTAATCATATGATGTTATAGCCAGGTGGAAGGATGTCTTTATCTGGGGTATGGGGTTTAAGCCAAGTTTCAAAGAGAGCAATGATGTGGGGAGAGTGTTGAGAAATCCAAGAATGGAATTCAGCAGTTTTATTTAATAAGCTTCTCAGGTTAATAGCATAGAGGAAGATGTGTTTTGATGGATATAGGCAAGTGAGTAGGAGGATTGATTGGAGATATCATTACAGGGTAAGATAACAGTAGGGCAAGTGTTAGGGTGTATGTCACCCAAAAGTAAAAGGGATAGGAGAGTACAGATAGTATGAGGGTTAGAAATATGAAGAACAGTGTACTTGACTTTTACTTTAGGTTGAGTAGGTTTAAATGTCCTCAGATTAGCTTTAGGAGTTAAGATTTCAAAAATATTGTTAAGTGGAGATGTTAAGAAACAATATGGGAGTTGAGGGAAGATTGGAGGATAAGTAGAGGTAGGTGAATGAAAGTTGGTTTTAAGAGGTATAGTATAAGAGGTTATGTAGCAAAAGATAGAAAGACAGTAATTAGAAGTGTAAGTGACAAGGAAAGGTAGGACATGATGAAGAGTAGGGTAGAAGTTTTAGTAGTGCGTATGTATGGGGAGAAAGAAAGAAGTTGAAAGGTTATATAGTAAAAGGAAAGCAGTAGATGTCAGTAGAGACAAAGCCAGTGAGAAGAAAGTTAAATAAGCTGATTTAAATAGGAAACAGAAAGAGTGGGGAAAGGTGAGAGGAGAGAGGAAGAAGATTGGGGTAGAAAGCAAAAAGGGGAGAGATAGAAAGGGAAGTGGTTTGGAGACTTGCAGAACAAAAGAAATGATGTTGGGTGGAATGGGGGTAGGGTAGGAGAGCGGAGTGAACCCCAAGTGCAGCGAGGGCTAAACAGAGTGGGTTAGCCCAGTCAAAGAAGATAAATGGGAGGCATAAACCACTACAAAAAAAAAAAAAAAAAAAAAGAAAAACAATCAGTTAGAGAGACTCAAGAAATCATTTTTTATATAACTATTTAAATTGCAGGACAGTATTATATGTTACAGAGCTGGGAATAAGGGGAAAATGCAAACAAGAGATAATGGCAAGGGGAGAAAGGTCACTAAGTCTGTAAAGAGCAGTGTAAAAAGCAGACAGGGAATAGGAGTCAATGGGAGAGGAAAAAAGAACTACATGAGTAAGCTACAGTTTAGTGGTAGTGCACTGCCATCTAGTGGGCAAAAAAGTCAAAGCAGAAAAGGGCAACCAGAAAAGTGAGAAAGAGTAGAACAGGGAATATTATGAATTCTCTCAGAGGTTTTCCGCGGAGTGTTATGATTTAATAATAACATATTTTGTTAAACTATATTTTGGAAAATGTAGTTGATTATTGTTATGTTTTATTATAATGCAATATTAACATATTTGTTAAACTGTTTTCTTGGCCATATAGTTTACTTTGTACTGGCATGCTGTTGCCATACTGACTGTTATGTTACTTAATGTTGCGTGGCACATGATATACATTAATATGTATTTGGATGAATAAATATGATGTTTGATTCTGTTAATACTAACATTGGATTGGTTATTACTAACCATAACTTATTGCTATACCTCATTTACCACAGCACATCAAGGTAGGCCGGTTCTGGCTGATCCCCCTACCTTGCCACAACTGACCATGGCACCAGGTCCCAGCATGTCTGGGACCCAGACCGGTGGTGCCCTCTCTGCTGCCCCTGCGCTACCTGTGACATCAGGGAGTAATGCTCCTGGGGGACAGGGCCCAGCCCCCCTCTTGGAGCGGTGGCAGAGGGAATATTGTCACCCATGTGGAGCTACCAGCCTTGGAGTGCAGGATAGTCTACCATGACTGTGACCACCACCTCTGCCAGATTGAAAGCATGATGGCCACCCTGGTGGGGCAGCCTCATCCTTGTGCACAGCCTCCAGCACAATCCCCCCAGAGCAGTGATGGAGCAGTGTCGACAGTCCCATGGGTGGTGATGTGAGTCACATTACTGCCGTCTGGAGGCACATGGGACTCAGATTCCACAACACCC
Organism: Protopterus annectens; assembly: GCF_019279795.1. NCBI lineage: Eukaryota > Metazoa > Chordata > Ceratodontiformes > Protopteridae > Protopterus > Protopterus annectens. Next base: position 958,081,369 of record NC_056730.1, on the reverse strand, counting down.
TCTCCATCTAAGGTGTTCACCCCCTCATGTGTTACATACAACCCCTGTCTGCTGTCTTGCCTGTCTTGTCTGTTTGCAAATGCATCCTCACCTACCCAACTTACCTCCCCCACATGTACCTATGCCCCTTCCTCAACATTCCACTCTCAACTTAAACAAATGGACACCTGTCCCAAAAATATATATATTGCTCCATACATAGCTCTCCATTTCACACACTTATCCACTAGACACATGTAATTCAGTCCAATTGGCTTGACAATGCAGTTGTGCTGTCCTCATCCCTCTCTGTGGGGTTTGAAAATCCAAATTCATCTACAAATCTGTCAAAGTGCACAGTTGTTGCTGTACAAGAAATGGGTAGCTATGCTTCTTTCCTAAACCCTTCCTGCACATCCCTCCATGCTTTTCACTATGATTCCCCCTGCTTGCTCCCATTTCACCACTTCCCTATCTCCCCTTTTTTTTCTTTTCTTTTCTTTATATTTTTTAGAGCAGCGCTGCATGATGCGGCTTTGCTAAGCTCAGCTAAATAGAGCTATAATGACTGTATGTGTTTCTATCATTGTAAGACACGTACAAAATAAACACCTCTGCCATGTTTTGAACCCAAGCCCATCACACCTGCATTAACCCACCACGTCATGCAACTCTTAATTAAAACAGATGATTTGAACAAAACATAGTAATTGCCAATTACAGTCATTAGGTGTGTTTCAGCAGAGCTGCGGACCATGCCACACTACACAAACTGGAATAGAAAGTAATGGAATACATGGGAGTGTACCTTGGACTCTGGTGCAATAGTACACTACTGGACAGCCAAAGACATGTTAATAGATATAACTAAGGCCTGTGATAGCAGGTAAACGTGCCCTTTTATCAGCAACATGTAGAAAGTCACCTGCTAAGGCATTCATGGCAAAATACATATTCAGCTGAGACTCTGGTGCAGAAACACATCCATATAAAGGCATGCACATACCGATGGATGTAGAAAATGTATGTCATAGCCTGTATGCATGCACATATATCTTGCAAATACACCCACTATTGCAGTCACTCAGTCGCTCAGTCTGTTAATTGCCTCGCATACAGTACATTTTGCCACACACAATTCTGAGTTCAAATCCAGTGTTGTGTTGCAATTCAATTACATTATTGTAAAGATAGCAATTAATAAATGACTCATGCACTCATTTTTCACACAAAGCATTGCAAATTAAATAACTGCTTTCACTGCTGGAAGTCACAGGCCTGCATGTAGGGTCACACATCACATATCCATTGAACGTTGCAGTGGTGCAGCGGTAGAGTTGTCACCTCACAGCAACAGGTTCTCCATTTCGATTCTTGGCTGGAATGCCTTCTGTGCAGAGTCTGCATGTCCTCCCTGCATTAATGTGGGTTTCTTCTGGGTGCTCTGGTTTCCTCTCATGTTACAAAAACATGCATCTGGAACGTTTCTTCCCGGGCCTCCTCTGAAAATTGGCTTTGTTCCAAGTCGGACTTTCCTGGTTAACAAATGTTAAATAAATAAATATCTGAATAGCATTACAATATGTCACCTAGTACTCTGTTATTGACACAGTTGCCTAACATACGTACCTTAAACACATGCTGTAATTTGAGTGTATAGGGTACTCTCACCCTGGCTCTGCCTCTATAACAAGGCTGACACAGATACACCTACAGCCTGTTTTCCTTCAAAATATTCACACTCACTGCCTTTGTCTATTAAATGCAGCAGCAGCAGCTGCAGCCTGTGGAACACACAGCTCTATGTAAAGGCTTCTGCTACAGATATACCCTCTGTGATGATGTGGTCTTCTCTCCCTGGTAATGTCATTCTTAACAGCTAAGAAAGGGGCCCTGTTTTACATGAAGGCCTTGTATATATTGCACAGTGGTTGCATGTCATTGGCTAATGATAGTGCAACTCAGCTGTTGTGGCTGCAATTAGCATATCAGAGTCACAGATTGGTTTAGAGTTAATTAACTCCAAATAAGAAGCATGTTAAAATTCAAGCAGTTGGCTATGGGCAAACATTCTGTATGAGATTTTCCTCAAACAGAGCACACCCTTGCAAAGCAGTACTAGAAGCACATTTCAACAGAGGAGTACTGCACTCCACCAGATATGTAACTGTTTTTGTGTATAACAGGATGCAGATGGGAGGATAGAAGTATGGGGAATAGGAGTACAGGAGTAAGCGTATGTGGTAATGACATGTCATTGATACAATGCTGTCTTGCATATACAGGGGACATACAATATATCAGGTTGCATTGTCTTTTGTCATTATAGCACACTGGTGTTGTTGGACTGTCCCAATATAGTGGTCGTAATAGCATACTGCTATTTGTCAGACACTGGTCTTATGACATATTATTGGGTGGCTGATCTTAGGTGACATACCATAGTGGACCAGAGTGTTGGGTGTATGATCATACAGCAGAATCTCTCATAGCACATAGGGACCTTCCTCCATAATGATACTATCTGGATTGTATCCACACATGTAGTATGTTGTCACACTTTGGGGTATGACATGTGTGAGCAAGCAGTGGATAGTGCCGGGCATTTTGTTCTTTCTGTATCTGTGCATAGTGGACACTCATGTATTTGATCCTGCAATGTGTTTCCCTTTTGTTGTGTTTCAGGACTAATGTATCGCAGATGGCATGCCCCTTTTTCAGATATGGAGAATGAACTAATACTTCAAGGACTACAGCAGCATCATCACATCCTCCTATCCAGAGGGAGGCATAGCAGGGAACAATGGGCTGCATTGTGGGCAGACCTTGTCTAGGATGTGAATGAGACTGGCCACCAGGACAGGACATATGAGCAGGCTCAACACTGAGCTACAGACATGGTGAATGCTGCACAACAAAGGGCAGCTGATGTAGTCAGGGATTGTGCCATCACTTGTGGAGGGCCTGCAACAGAACAACCACCCATGGCCACTGAGGAATTCCTGGCAAACCTAGGGACACACGACAGCTCTGAGGCATCTATCACACCATACATCATGGAGGTGGGTGCCACAATGTCCACAGCAGAGGAGTGTGCAAGTAAGCTTACTGTGATCACCATTGCAATATTGTAGCAGTCTTTCTGTCAGGCTGTACATACCTTTATGTGGGTGTCAGATCTATGTGCTGTGGGGGTGATTTAGCTCAGTTGTGCTCTCATACTCAGAATGTCAGCAATACATCAAATAATGCAGTAGTTACTGTACATCTCAGATATATGTAGGTATTACCTTGTTGTGCTGCAACATGCAGTGGTACTGAAATTACCTCATCCTCACCTTTTTACAGGTCCATCAGGAGTTGTCTAAGGCCATCTGGTAAGCTTGATACTGTTTTGTTATGGAACATATATATGATATTAAAGGTAAGCACCAGGATAATTCCCTTTGTATAGGTAATGTTGTGTGCAACCAGAGTAGAATGTTTGTATGTTCCAGTCTGGAACAGTTACCTAAGTTTCCTAGTGTGGGTAATCACAGCAGTGTAGTTAAATGAGCAGAAACACTTTTGCAGTTATAGTTCAGAGCAAATAAACCTCCTGGCGCACATAAGCCAATTAATCTGACATGCCTTGTACAAACCAAAAGGTCAATGGTACATACCTTAGGCATTGAAACTTGCATTTGCATATATTTGTTAAGATAGGTGTACTGGGTTTCATGTGCTGTTTTATCAGGTAGTATAGTGTCATATTGCAAACCTAATAGGTACATTGTACTGGCCAAGTGTCATGTACTTTAACTGACATGCTTGTTATAAAGGGCTTGAGTCGAATATGTATTTCATTGTGAGGAAGTCTTTTGTGCATAAATGTGGAGAGGAGAAGACATGAAAGTAGTAATGCAGTTATGGATCCTCATTATTATGACTCTTTCTGGATTTTCCATACTTAATAGAGCAGGTAGCAATGTATTGCCTTTGTCTTGGTTTCCACAGGTGACATGGGAGTATTGGTGTCTCTCCCACTCACAGCCTGATGTCAGTCTGTCTTTGGACTCTGATGATGATGGTGGCCACAGTGAAGCACAGGTGGGGTTGTCAGGGACTGAATCTGGCCCTGAGGTTGACATCCCTCTTCTTCCCCCATTGTCACCACATACAGTCAGTATGCCCGCACACTTCACTTCAGTGAGTGTAGACATTGGCCATAGCCAGAGAGCTGGTATGTTCCCACACAGGCAGATTGACAGGAGTTTTCATAAGAGGACTACTGTCCATCCCCCACCTATTGTAGATGTCACATCATGGGTCACTTGGCATATGTTTCAGGCCATGATGGAGGCACAGGCACATTCTGAATGGAACACCAGATGTATGCTTAGGGTTATAGAAGCAGCACAGTCTGACATCCATGACTGCCTCCACCGTATTGGGTACACCCTGGATCAGTTCACTGATGCAGTGGATAGACAATGGGCTGAGACAGTGTCTGTCTTGGATGACACGTTGTGCTGGAACTTTTTGTTGGAGTTGGGTGTCAGACCCATGGACATAGGTCAGCAACACCATCTGCTTATAGTCCACATGGCTATGCACAGGTACGCTCCTGTATTGGCAGTACATCCAGCCTTACAGAGGGAAGTGTGCCGTCCACACCCTGATGTGGCAGGCCATGGGCAGATTATCCAGGGCAGTCCCTTGGGGGACATGGTCCCAGCAGACAGCAGTTACCATCAGGTACTAGCACCACATTTGATGTTGGGCATGGTGGTGCCAGTGCAACTCCTGGCAGAGCCAGTTCCTGTGCTCAAGGCTGGAGACAGTGAACTGTCAACTCTACCATGTATGGTCCACAGCTGTACAACATACACATGTATAGGGCTAGCACTGAGCTTGACTGTGTACATGCACACACACACACACACACACACACACACACACACACACACACACACACACGCACACACACGCACACACACACACACACACACACACACACACACACACACACACACACACACACACACACACACACACACACACACACCACTGTCATAAGCAGGTCACCTACAGACACACACTGCACCTCTCCATGCTCCATCTAATCAGCTCCCCTTCCTGGTTCACACACATGCTCTCAACTGTTTGGGCCAGCCTAGACCTCCAGCACCCTCACATATCACCCTGTGCAATTGATGATACCTGTGCCACATCCCTGTCATCCTTCCCATCAATGCAGGGGAATTAAGCTATATGTCTGATGTACAAGGTGACTATATTATTTGACTTGTGTAATGTAGTATTGTTTTGTCATGCCACTTGTAGAGGTCACCAACATACACTGTATGCTGGCATGTGTCATGAGTACGCAACATACCTTTGCGGACATTATATTGTATGATGTACTGGTGTTATTGTCACATAATGACAGGTATGTCATAGACCTATGTATGTTTTTTTCCAGGAGTCTGAAGCAATAACCTATGGATACAGGTGGCAGTGATGCAGCACACCATGGTATGGCAGCACAGTAGAAATATGACTACAGCAAGGTACAGCAGTATACATGCAAGGCCTCATAGGTTCACATCTGTATGACAGTCTACCAAGGACAATGGCAGCGGTTAGCTTACTCACAAATTCTTAATTTGTGATAAGGTCTGCTACAGAGCAAGGTGTGACCTTGTTGGAGTACACATGCTGCCTAACTGTAGGGAGCATAGTAGATGGATGACTCACTATAAGGGCATTAACATACTATGTGATGTTAGTAGTACATGCTTGTGGGAGATATTTGTCTAGTAGAAATAAACACACCCTTGAAATAGACTCTGCCTAATGGTACACAGAGCACATCAGTCCACCTCAGCACATGCTATCTGTTTGATTGGCTGGACGGCAATCATCTCAACACATGGTGTCTGCCTGAGTCCCTCTTGGACTGGGACAATATGTGCTGGTCCTGTACGAAAGGGTATACATATGTCTCTGATTGTGAGGGCTGTATGGCCATTATGCTAGTCATGTTCACATGTCCTATGCCTCCATAACATGATGTATACTGCTGTAACAGCCTCACACCCAAACATGGCCATGTGCAGGTGAGCACCACTTCCACTCACTGCATAAAGGACATGCCAAGGCACACACATACTGCAAGTTGGCTATATGTAGATTAGAACACTTAGCTATGTACTGGTACACACTAAAGATCACAGTAACCAATGCACACAACACAGCTCATGTCTGCTAGTACTATTAGTTTAGAACATATCATGCTTGTTGATATCAGCAAGCCTTGTTGTGGTCAGCCATTTTGGGGGGTACATCACCTACTACAAATAAGATACAAAACCTTAACTATGTCTACTTTATGAAGGTTATCATACGTATGTCACATGGATAAACACACACACACACACACACACACACACACACACACACACACACACACACACACACACACACACACACACACACACACACACACACACACCATTCTGGGCAGAGTGAGATTAGAACCCCTACCTATCTAGGCTTATACACTATAGACCACAGTACTTATTTTATATGCCATGGCTTAAATCTTACTGCTATATTTTCAGCTGGTAGTCTTAAGGTGGCTGACATCATCAGGCCTTGTAGAGTAGGGCAGTGTAGAAGCCAGCAGCAAGTTAGAGGGTCAAAAAGTGCATAACCATTTCAGGTGGACAGTCCATGAGGGCATGGTAGTTGTTTTACAGGGGTATACACACACACATGCACACCAAGTAGCCTAGCATGAGAGTAGAACCCCTACCTATCTAGTGTTAAACAGTATAGATCATGATATTTATTGCAGGTGCCACGGCTTAAGTATTGCTGCTATACTATCAGCTGGTAGTCTTAAGGTGACTTGACATCATCAGGCCTCGTAGAATGGGGCACTGTTGAAGCCAGCAGCAAGTTACAGGGCAAAAAAGTGCATAATTGCTACGGGATAGCCCATGAGGGCATATAGATTGTTTTTCAGGAGATTTTGTGTGTGCTATCGATATATATATGTGTGTGTATATATATATATATATATATATATATATATATATATATATATATATATATATATATGTATTTGACACTACATATGGATAGATATATTATGCACACACACAAACACACACATACTCACACACACCAAGTGGGCTGCAGTGAGATTAGAACCCCTATCTATCTAGGGTTATACACTAGATGTCACAGTACTTATGCACTACTTGCTAAGTGTGTTGTATATATGATTGCAGGCACAGTACTTGTGCATTACACAAACTAGGCTTGTGTTGAACAGCATCTGTGGCCTGCAGAGTGAAATTGGTTCATACTGTTATCTGCAGCTAGTATCCTATCAGTGAGATAACTGATGTTATCCTAGCTATGTGGGTACAGTTACCAGTGTGGCTATATTTGGCTGCTTGCAGTTAGATAGGTGACATTGTGGGTATGGACAATGTGCCCTGTCCATAAATGCATTGACAATGTTATACATTACACCACCTGCTCACCTGTGTCTGTCTACGTGGTGACATCCACCAGGCATAGGGGTCTGTGAGTAAGTGGATTATGTACTGTTGCACCCTTAGTTTGGATCCTTTGAGCAACATTATGGCTGTGTGATAGTGCAGTTTACTTACCGTTATTAGGGTATGTTGGGTAATGCAGACATCCACACACATATTTCTGTATATAACAAGGATGTATATATAAATGTTGCTGTGTCTGTGTGTGTGTATGATATGTGTTTGTGTTCTGTAGATATGTGGGGGGAGTCTATGTATCATTTTAATATATATATATATATATATATATATATATATATATATAGCTATCGATATATATATGTGTATTTTATATATATATATATATATATATATATATATATATATATATATGTATTTGACACTACATATGGATAGATATATTATGCATGTGATAGAGCGATACTGACGGATATGTATATGTATATGTCTGTATGTATAGATATTTATACATAATAGGTTATTTCAATGAAGGGCCAACAGAATTGCACTAATTTTTACTATTTCAATGAAGGGCCAACAGAAGTGCGCTCATTTTTACTAAGTGTATGGGCATGCCCAATGAGACTGTCAGTACTTATAATGTGATTCCAGGCCACACCTACCTGTATTCCAGTCCAAGATTTTCTGTATTACAGACATTAACATTTGCCCCTGTTTCTGCAGTACTGCACTTCACTCAAAATGCCCACAGCATTCCCAGCTGTCTGTTGTACTAAATATGTGACTGAGGTTGGTAAAGTTACACCACCAACAGTCTGACAGTCTGCATACCTCTCAACTGTCCTGATTTTCACAGAATGTCCAGAGTTTTCACTCATATGTTTGATCTGTTCCTCACACATTTGTGGTCTTTTGGTGTTTTATTGAATGTTGACATCAGTGCATTCTACTAGCTACAGACAAACAATTGTATAGGTTCATAGGTTGGTACTAGGCTATCAGCCCTAGGGCCTATACAAGCCTAGCCATAACAATTCCCCTGGCTATTTCTTCCCACACTATTTACTTCCCTGGACCCCTGTCTAGCACAGAGACTGACGTGATCCTCAGGGTGAATTTCCTTTCTCCCATCCAATCATCAAGGTTCCTTTTGAAGAGGGCCAAAGAGGCACTCTGCTTGACATGTATGGGCAGTCTATTCCAGAGTATGGGGAGCCCCTGGGTCAGGAACCTATCTCTCCAGCATGTTTTGTTTATTGTGATGACAAGGTTTAGATCCCTGGAGCATGTGGCTCTGAGGGATTGGGATTTCTTTAAGTGTAGCATGTCCAACAGCTCTGGGTTTGACATGGCCATGTATGTTAAGCAAAGATCGCCTCTGAGTAGACAATATGCGACAGAGTACAGCTGGAGTTTTTTTTAAGGCAGTCAGCATAGAGCATCTGCTTTAGGCCTGTGATTCTTTTAGTGAGGTATTTTTGACCCCTTTTCAGTTGTTGCAGATGTCTTGAGAGGTACATACCAAATGGGGCATTGTATTCTATAATGGGTCTAATAAGGGATGAGTACAGTGGGACAATGACCTCTTTTTTTCTGGATGGAAAGCCCTTAGTGATAAGGTGTGCCACATAGAAGGATTTCCTGACTGTTGTGGTGATGTGGTTATTGAAGGTGAGACCACTGTCCACCTGTGTCTTTAAGTCTCTTATCACACTTTCTGTGTTTAGTGTACTGCCACCTATGTGGTAATTCATGGGTACATGTTTTTTTTCCAAAGAGGATAACTATACATTTCTTGGCATTGAACTTGGGCCCATGGCTCTGGCACCAAGCATCTGTTTCTGTAAGGCCCTTTTGTAGAGTATCAACATCATTTGGGGATTCAATAATGGCTCCCAGTTTGCAGTCATATTTGAACTTTGTTAGCCAGACTCCCTTAGAGTTGGCTTGTACTTCAGAGAAGTAGATGCCAAACAAGAGAGGTTCCAGGACTGAACCTTGAGATACTCCACTTGTCACTTGTCTGGAGCTGGATTTGGATTCAGCTACTTTTACAGTGTGGGTTCTGTCAGTAAGCCAGTTGGCAACCCATTGAGTGACATAGGGATTAATGCCCAGTTTAGTAAGTTTATCTATGATTCCAGAGTCTATATATATTGTATGTCACACTTTATATCCATCAGAAAATATGTACTACTGCAATACTTCCAGCAACTGTCTAGGTTTATGTGACCAATATTTATCCTCTGTCCCTACATTTGGGCCTTTGTCCCCTCCAATCTTTCTGGCTTTGTCCAGATTTCTTGCACTAAAAGGTTGGGAGGTATGATATTCTGTGAAAACACCAATATACTACAACCTCACATGCAAAAGTGAGTAATTCCAGTTTAGAATCATCAATACCAACACCCATGCTAGCTTCCCTAGTCCACTGAGCCACTCAGGTCGTTAGACAAAGAGGGGTCATCCATCACACAATCAACAACATACATTTGTACATTGTTACCCTGCATGAAGAAAGACATCCAATGTGTGAGCGCTATCTGTGTTACAGTCCTGAGATTTCTTGGTCCATTGCTATACCCTAGCTGATTTTCTGTTAAAGTGGTTATATGGGTACCTCACTGTGTTGGGGGTGGGAAAATGGGTCTAGATCAGAACATCGAAGTTTTAAAACTTTGAATGTTCTAATACCGACCTGTTTTGATTGAACACTAAAAATAGCGAAGCTGCAGAACACCAAATTCTTTGCTAGGGAAAGAATTTGTTTGGCCGGTTCTGTGGCTTCGCTATTTTCAGTGCTGTGGTGGAGATTTACGGGTCGGGTTCAGGTAAGTGTGCGATTGTGTGGTTGTTAGGATTATGGCGCAGGTTAGGTGAGTTATGGTTAGGGTGCAGGGTTAGGTGAATTAGGTTTAGGGATGGGTTAAGTGAGTTAGGGTTAGGTGAGTGTGCGATAGTGATGGACCTTAGGGTTAGGGTTTGGGTTAAGGTAAGAGGATAGATAGTAGTGTATGTATAGTTTAGTGTAGGGTTAGTTGTAAGATTATAAGTGTATGCGTGTGTAATGATGTTTTTTATGTGTGCTTGTGTTGTGTGTATGTGTTTCAGAATAGCAAATTTTTTCCCAAGGAAAAAATTTGCTGTTCTGAATGTTCAGTATTATGTGGTTTAGATATTTTACGTTCGATGAAATAGTGTTTGGTACTTTCATCTTTCAATAACGTGATAAAAACGCGGGAAAACAGCAGCACATGATCAGCCTGGGTAGAGACTAGTCCAAATATCATGAGTGCCGAATGTTTAACATCTCCTTTGCCTGATGTTGTGAATATTCCAACTATGAGGCCTGGTGAAAATTAAGGAACTCATACTACTGGACTGAGTAGGGATGTTAACTCTTACCAAATAGCCCACTATATTTCCTTGCATAACAACAGCAGGTCCATACATATGATACCTTATTATAGTAATCCTTACAATTAGTTTGCAGGTTAAAGACTTACCTTGAGAATGCAGCAGTTGATAGAACTGTAGTTCAGGGCTGACTCTGTGTGATGCAGGCAGTACACAGCCAATACATAGATAGGCACAGGTTGTGTGAGTTGCCTGGCATCAGCTATTTTAATATACGTATGTGATTCAGAGTAAGGTGTCAGTCCCTGGGGCCCTAGGTTGTCAGTGAATGAACTATGAATTGTCTCTTAGCCAATGCCAGGGCGTACTTGGCATGCCTATGTCTGCCTACAGGGACATCATCAGGGGCTCTTCCTCTGAGTCCTCCTGTGACTGTGGCTGTAATGACTTAGGCACTGGTGGGGTGCTGGGTATCCCTCCCCTATGCTAATCCAGCTGCAGCTGCTTACGCAGGATCATATTGTGTAGCATGGCACATACTGTGTACATATGTGCACATGTGGCTGGAGAGTACTGAGCAGCTACACCAGATATACTGAGGCACCAGAAACGTGACTTCAGCAAACTAAACACACACTCTATGATGTTCCTGGCTTATTTGTGTGTCTCATTATGGCATTCTTCCATGGGTGTGTGTGCATTTGTGATCATCCATTGTTCCAGTGCATAGCCAGCATCCCCCACTAAAGAGGCTGTGTGGGATGTCCCCCCTAGCAAACATCTGGTACAGCTGTGATGAATGTCAGGTATGGGAGTAGTGAGAATTGCCAGGGCTGCCAGCATACACATTCATGATAATGCCCTGGGTATTGCAAATGATCTGGCAGTTGATGGAGTGATACCCCTTGCATTTGACGTAGATTCTACCCTCCTCACTGGGAGGTGCCTTGATGTGTACATGAGTGCAATGCATAGCACCCGGTACCTCAGGGTAGTGTGCTACATGGTAGAAGTGCTGCATATTGCTGACCTTTGCCTCAGGTGTGACGTGAAAATATATGGGCTCACTGGCATGTGGTAGCATGTCATACAGGAAATGGTGGAGTACCATGGATGCTGATGCCTGTGAGAACCCCATCATTTTCTCAGTTGGTCTTTGGAAGGAACCTCTGGCTAATATCCTAAGAGCTACACATACCTTTGTTTCCATTGGGATTGGTTCCCCTCTGTTGGCTCTGGGTCTAAATTGAGGGCGACAGAGCTCAGTGAGTTCTTGTAGTATGTCCCTGTCCACCCTGTAGTGCTCTACAATCTGCAGCTCATGTAGCTCCTGGAAGGTTACCCTAGGCCTGAACACTGTCCTCCTTCTCTGCCTAGGCCTACTGTCATCAGCAGTGGCAGCAGTATTAACTTCAGCATCTAACACATACAAATGTAGCAGACCTGCAGCAGCCCCTAGCACTCTTTCAATTAAAATTCCCAAGTCTGTGCGGTACAGAGTATGGGGGAAAATCAGATTGTAGGGTGTATGCATATTTTATAGTGCTGTACTGTAGGTGCTGTCTACGTGACTGGCTACCTCTGATGCAGTGCACCTGCCAAATATATCATTGACATAATTTAATGGCCCTAGTTAAAATTAAGCAAGGATCAACACTAATTAGTACATCACTGGCCTTTTAGAAACTCTTAGCAATGTGGCGAACTGAGCAAATGCCTGCCCCATAGGTCAACACTGCTTAGCAGTCAGTGCACACCCTCCCAGGCTTCCATGCTCAGCATGGAGGTGGGCCAAGCAAACAGGCACAGCTAAGCTCCGATCAGCTTAGAAGTTTTTGGACACACCCTCTCCTGATGTCAACTACCTCCTGTGTGGACACCAACATGGTTATCTGCCTACATGTAGGGGATATGCAGACACGGTTACCCCATTATCCTATTCAGTAAGCCCACCTCATTTGCATAGGGATCCGTGCTCACAACCTGGATACTACACACTTCCAAGCCCTTCCACGTTAGCAACAGCACCAATGCACCATTGTATACTACACACATGGTCCTGTAATACATTTCTGTCTCATAATATTAAAATTTGACTTTTCCACTTTTTTTTTTTTTTTCAGAAGGCATGTTTTCCCATTGTGGCTCACTGTGCAAACATGCCAAGATTATTAAAAAAAAAAATATATATATATATATATATATATATATATATATATATATATATATTTATTTATTTAAACATATTTACTGTAATTTTTGGAACACACAGAGGAAAGGTTTGCTCATATCTGTGTGTGCTATGCAATTTCTATCTACCTATGTTTTTACAACCCCTTTTGTCTGTCTACAATGCTGTACACGGAATTTTTCCATGTACAATATGGACAGTGACATGGGGTCTGCAGGGCTGCCTATATGCTTGCTGGATCACTCTACCTGCCTCATTTGCATGAGATTTACCTGTTTATGATGTGATATGCATGCCACGGAAGTTCCCATGGTGCACTTTGCACCGCTCAGCATCACTTACTGAATCTAAAACTGTTTGCGCTCATGTTAGCAGTGTGGTACAATGCCTACATGGAAAAAAAAGTATAGGCTTTATTAAACCCCCCCCCCAATCTTTTCTTTTAAGCCTTTACTTGCTCTATTATAAAATATCTTTGCTAATGCATCAAGGATAGTAATAAACTTATGATGATGCACTAATGAATGCACTGCATATACACAGTGAACCAGATATTTTTTTTTAGAGCACTCCTTTGTTTGGGTTCATTGTTAGCATAAATATATACATACATCCCCAGGATTTAATAAAATCTGTGTAAGCAGAGTGTAGAGCCTACACGGAATGTTACCATGTCTGTGTACATGGGTCCCCCTCAGCAGAGCGCGATGCATATTAATGATGGCACATTGCCGAGGAGAGCCAAGGAACATGGGTACAGAATCGGTGTAGGTAGAGATGTTTGGCTGTGTTCACAGATGAGTAAGAGACTCCCTGGACTGTCCCTTTGTGTTATGTTAATTTTTATGTTTAAATAAAAAAAGGCATGTTTGCGCAGAGCGGTGCTGAGCTCAGCAATGCTAAGTGGTGCCCACAGATATGATAGCAGACAAGTGCCAGATATCCAAAAATAGAAACTGGATGGATTTATTTATTTAAATGTATGTTTACTCGTATCTGAGCGTGTTGGTGCAGCATGGCGTGGTGCTCAGCACTGCTTATAGGTAGCTCAGTGTTATATGGAAAGGTACACATGATTTCTGAATATCCATGTAGCTTAATGGGTAGAGTCATGGCTCCCTGTGTAGTAGATCCAGGGCTTGAACACATGGAAGGCAAATAAGTATTTCATTTTAATATACACATTTTGCAGACTAATTTAAAATATAGCTCCACTGTGCTCTGCTAAGCTCTGCTGAGACCTGCTAAGCACTGCATAAACATGATAGCAGCCAATCTGCTGCTAAGATCCTCCAAGACTCTAGTTCTGTGAGTTTTCATGCTTCTCAGCTCAGTTGCATTGGTTTGAGCAGTGCTAAGTGATGCATCACTTTTTTGAATGTTCCCTAATGACATGTAAGGATGGTAAAACAGCCTATATTAAGCCCAATAGGCATGACTACAGCAGAATCTGTTGGAGTTTTGTCTCTGCAGGGTACTATGGCTGGTGTTGGTGAAGGTGCATGCTTTCCACTGTAGCACTGGGGCATTCTGGAGTCCAAGGTCATGGTTGGACTCCTAGTAAAAAACAGGAAGACCGGCTCCTGCAGGGAGGTTTCTAGGGCTCAATGTGTAAGGCGGAGGCCTGGGACTGGCTAGCCAGAGAACTCACCAGTGTTACGGGTATCCCTTGCTCAGGTGAGCAGTGTCATCATCACCACTATGACCTGAAACAAAGAAAGGGGGAGCTCTTGGACAACTCGGTCCAAGATTCTCGGGCAGGGAATGCCCCATAACTATGTAAGTAATTTTACCTCTGTTTCACCAATATCTAATCTGAATGTCTGCAAACCTGGTATGTATAATGGTGTGCTCCTCTCCCAACAGCTGCAGAAGAGAGATCTTACAATGCTCAATCGCACAGTGGGTGCCTGGCCAGGTTGAGCCATGAGTGTGGTGAGTATGGATGTATTATGCTAACTGTACAAATATAACCAAGAAAGGGTAAAGCATTAACTGCATTAAAGCATATACAATAAAGTCTGTAGTGCAATAAATGTGGAATTAGAGCTGTATTGCAAGAAATGAATAATGGCAACTGCTCTGCAATAAAAACATGAAACAATACCAGTAATTGTATTAAAGTATATGCAATAAAGTCTGCAGTGCAATAATTGTGCAATTAGAGCTGTTAGGAAAGAAATGAATAATGCCAACTGTTATGCAATAAAAACATAAAAAAATACCAGTACCTGCGTTAAAGTATATACAATAAAGTCTGTAGTGCATTAAATGTGGAATTAGAGCTATTTTGAAATAAATGAATAATGGCAACTGTTGTGGAATAAAAACATGAAACAATACCAGTAACTGCATTCAAGTATATACAATAAAGTCTGTAGTGCAATAAATGTGAATTTATAGCTGCATTGCAAGAAATAAATAATGCAAACTGTTCTGCTTAAAACATGAATCAATACCAATAACACCAAGAAAAATAGTGTACATCAGGACTGTCTTGTTGTAACCATTACAGTAGAGCTGTATGCATTCAGGCTGCAAGGTAAGGTGCTGCAGTCAAGTATAACATTGTAATAGATGTAGAATGCAAATATAATGGCTGCCAATTGCATTGTTTAATACATATAGTACCGTTCAAGGCTGTATCTAAACCAATATTGTTCACATAATGCTCTGTCTTCCACAAACATCAGGTAAGCAAGGTATATGGGTGAGGTAGCCCACTCCACGATCTGATATTGTTTGTTGGCTTCACAGATATTTCTACCCACTAACAATAAAGTGTGTACTCCAGCATTGATAGACTGATATATAGTTCACCTACTATCTGTGTTATTCTTGTATTTCATGCATATTTGTTCTACTCTCACTGCAGTCTAGTATAACACTGTAGTAGTACAGCCAGGTCATATTTTGGTTCCAGGTAAGCTCTAGGTAAATATCAGTCAGTCAGTAATCAGCAGTGACTCAGTAGCTTAGTTTGTTAAATGCTCTGTATATAGTACATTTTGCCACACACAGACCAGAGTTCAAGTCCAGTGCTAGGTAGCACTAAATGTTACAGTAACAGTCACGTAATGCTCACAACTTCTCTCTCCATAGGAACTACAGGTAAATGGGTGAGGTAGCCTATATTATGAGTAGATAATTGTGTGTTTAGATTTCCCAGATTGTTAAAATCATTAGCAGGAATGTAACAAATCAGCAATCTGCAGTGAGAAATAATATGTGTAATCTTGGTATGGCTATATGCCTGGAGTGTCTGTTAAAAGTTGCTGCAGTCACATTCACTGGTATTGGGTTCTATTCCCATGCCTGCCAACTAAGGCATGACAGCTGTTTAGTGTCTGCACTGTACACATATTTGTCTCTCAAGTGACACAATTTCATGTTATGTAATTAATAGTGCATAATCTGCCTGTTACAGAAATACCATGGCAATAAGTACCTAGATTGTACAGTTTCACCATTTCAGTCCACAGAACACATTGGTAGTTATATAGGTCCACCTGATGTGCAAGTGTTCTGTGTAGGTGTGAACCCACAGTTGTCACCATTAGGTCCACAGTGTCCCATGCATATAGCTTGAGAGGTATGTACATGCTACATTAGCTACAGGAGACTTGTATTCACTGTAAACATAAAGAAAATACAGACCTGTAGAGTAAATAGTAGTACTGTTGTCAAGGAAATAAGCTGCACTGTTACTAATGGACTGATATTCTCTCTCTCCCCACTCCTTATCTTTATTTACTTATTATGTTTATTCATTGGTTATGGTTTACTATTAACATATGTTGTTACATTAACTGTTTTTTGGGGGATGTGTTATTATTATGTTTTATAATGGATGCATATTAACATATCTTGTTAAATTACCTATTTTGTTGTACTTATGCTGTAACTGTTACTGACATGCTATTATACTGACTGTTCTGTTATTTATTGTTGTGTTTCACATAATTTGCATTGATATGTAATTGTATTATTTCCAATGTTCTGCCATGCTGTTATTTCTAACAATGTTTTCTTAATAACTAAACTATACTTTTCTCTATGCCTCCATTACCACAGCACGTCGGGGTAGGCTGGTTCCTAGTAATCTGCCTACCTTGCTTTAACTGGCTGTGGCACTGGGTTCTAGCACATCTGGGACCGAGGCCATTGGTACCCCCTCCACTGCCCCTGCACCACCTGCGGCATCAGGTGAAACCACCTCAAGGGACAGGGCCGACCTCCCCCTGGAAGCAGTGGTGGAGGGGCTTTAATCACCAGAATCAACTGCCAGTCATGATGGGTAGGATTGTTCATAAGAGCTATGAACACCACCTGCACCAGACTGAGAGCATGCTGGCCAACCTGGTGGGACAGGATCACCCTGGCACCCAGCCTCCTGCACAGCCACCCTCAGGGAGTGAGGGAGCAGTGCCAACTATCCCATGGGTGGGGATGTGAGTCATGCTGCTGTTGTCTGGAGGCATGTGTGATTTGGTTCCACAACATCCTCCCCTCCAAGGTGTTTACACCCTCATGTGTCTCACACCACCCCTGTTTGCTGTTTTCTCAATCTTGTCTGTCTGCAAATGCATCCGCTCCTACCCAACTTACCTCCCCATGTGTACCTATGTCCCTTCCCCTACATTGCACTCTCACGTAAAAAAAATGGGCACCTGTCCGAAAAGAAAATCACCACATACAAAGCTCTCCATGTTGCACACATGTCCACTGGACTGGTCTAATTGGCTTGACAGCACAGTTATTTTGTCCTCACCCCTATCTCTGGGGTTTGAGTGTACAAATTAATTTACAAAATCTGTCAAAATGCACAGCTGTTGCTGTACAAGATATGGATAGCTATGGGTCTTTCCTACACCCTTGCTGCACATCCCTAACTGTGTTTCCCTATGTTTCCCCCCCCCGCTTGCCACCATTTTATCACTTTCCTATCACCCCCATTTTCTTTTATTTATATTTTTTAGCGCGGGTTTGCACAGAGCTAAATGAAGCAGAGTGGTGTGGCACTCTGCACTGCTTCGCTTAGTTATGCTTAAATGAACTTAATGATTTAATTTGTTTATTACATTGTCTGACACATGTACAAAATGAACACATCTGCCAAGTTTTGAACCTGAGCCCCTCTCGCCAATAAACCACTGTATTAACCAACCAGGCAACACAGATCTAGTGTAAAACAGGTGTTTCCAGCAAAACATATTGATTGCCATTTATAATCACTAGGCATGTAACTCAAATAAAAAATAATGGGAAAATGGGAGGGTACCATGGACTCTGGTGCAATAATACACTAGTAGACAACCAAAGACATAATAATGGATCTAAGTGAGGCCTGTGATAGCAGTTATATGTGCCCTTTTGTCAGCAACTTGTGGAAAGACACCTGCTAAGGTAGCAATGGCAAAGTACATATACAACTGGGTCCCTGGTGCAGAAATACAGCCGTATAAAGCCATGCACATACTGATGGATTTGGAAATATTTCCCACAGGATGTATATGTCCACATATATCTTGCAAATACACACACTTTTGCAGTGACTCAGTGACACAGTCTGTTAAATACCTTGTATGTAGTACATGTTGCCACACACAGTCCTGAGTTCAAATCCAGTTTTGTCTAGCACTTCAATTACATTATTGTGAAGACAGCAAGTAATGACTGAGTCATGCAATCCTAACCCGCACAGGTTACTGCTAGTTAATGAACTGCTACCCACTTTTGCAAGTCAGAAACCTGCAGGTAGGAACACACTACACATATCCGTATAGCCTAACTATATGTTGCCTACTACTCTGTTATTGGCCCCACTGCATAACAGACATACCTTAATCACATACTTTGATTGGACTGTACAGGGTACCCTTACCCTGGCTGTGCCATAACAACAGGGCTGACACAGCTGCTACAGTTATACATACAGCTTGCTGCACTCAAAAGTGTCAGCACACATCCCTATGTGTGCTAGACTGCAACAGCAGCTGTAGCCTCTAGCATACAGAGCTGTATATAAAGGTAGCTGCTACAGACCTACCATACCTCCCAACCCCCTAGAACAAGCGATCCAGACACAGACAAATGTAATGGGGGGACTAAGGCCCACATATAGGGACATGTGTAATGGTTTGTCCCTGCAAACATAGTAGGTTGATAGATTAACAGCTATTGCATTAGCATGCATATTCTGATGGGTATGAAGTCTGACACTCAAGTGTGTCTCTTTCCTTACTGAACTCAACCCACAATGTTTGCCAGTGAACTGTCAGATGGTCACTATGTCATGGGACACTGACCACGCATATGAAGTGAAACTGCAGACAAACTCCATAAATCTATACAATGGAAAGTTATGGTACCTACCCTCTGTGATGTTGTACTTTCCACACCTCAGTGATGTCCATCTTAACAACTAAGAAAGGGGCCCAGGTCTACATGAGGGCCTTATATATTGCACTGTGGTGGCATGTCATAGGTTCATAGGTTCATAGATTGGTACTAGGCTATCGGCCCTGGGGCATATGCAAGCCTAGCCATAAGAATTCCCTGGATATTTCTTCCCACAATATTTACTTCCTTGGACCTCTGCCTAGCAGGGTGACTGACATGATCCCTGGAGTGAATTTCCTATCTCCCATCCAGTCCTCAAGGTTCCTTTTGAAGAGGGCCAAGGAGGCGCTCTGCTTGACATGTATGGGCAGTCTATTCCAGAGTATGGGTAGTCTCTGTGTCAGGAAACCATCCCTCCAGCATGTTTTGTTCATTGTGATGACAAGGTTTAGATCCCTGGAGCATGTGGCTCTGAGGGATTGGGATTTCTTTAAGTGGAGCATGTCCAACAGCTCAGGGTTTGACATGGCCTTGTATGTTAAGCAGAGAGCATCTCTGAGTAGACGAAATGCCACAGAGTATATCTGGAGTTTTTTTAGATGGTCAGCATAGAGCATCTGCTTTAGGCCTGTGATTCTTTTAGTGAGGTATTTCTGAGGTCTTTCCAGCTGTTGCAGATGTCTTGTCATGTACATACCAAATGGGGCATTGTACTCTATAATGGGTCTAATGAAGGATGAGTACAGTGGGACAATGACCTCCTTTTTTCTGGATGAAAAGCCTTTAGTGATGAGGTGTGCCACAAAGAAGGATTTCCTGACTGTTGTGGCGATGTGGTTATTGAAGGTGAGACCACTGTCCACCTGTGTCTCCATGTCTCTCATCACACTTTCAGTGTTTAATGTACTGCCACCTATGTGGTAATTCATGGGTACATGTTTTTTCCCAAAGGGGATAAAATACATTTCTTGGCATTAAGCTTGAGGCCATGGCTCTGGCACCAGGCATCTGTTTCTGTAAGGCCCTTTTGTAGAATATCCACATCATTTCGGGATTCAATAATGGCTCCCAGTTTGCAGTCATCTGCAAACTTTGTTAGCCAGAGTCCCCTAGTGTTGTCCTGTACATCAGAGAAGTAGATGCCAAACAAGAGCAGTCCCAGGACTGAACCCTGAGGTACTCCACTTGTCACTTGTCTGGAGCTGGATTTGGAGTCGGCTACTTTTACAGTCTGGGTTCTGTCAGTAACCCAGTTGGCAACCCAGCAAGTGACTTAGGGATTTATGCCCAGCTTAGTAAGTTTATCTATGATTCCAAAGTGGGGGATGGTGTTGAAGGCCTTGGCAAGGTCCAGATAGGCTCTGTGGACCACCTTACCCTTGTCCACAGCTCTGGAGACTGATTCAAAGAAGTCAATCAGGTTCAGGAGACAAGATCGGCCCTTCACAAGCCCAAACTGGGTGGGGTCCAGTGTTTGAAGGTTGCCAATGTCTTTGTTTATAAGTTCCATAATAATGCATTCCATGCCCTTGCAGATAAGGCTCATCAGACTGATGGGATGGTAGTTCCCGGAATCCAAGGTGGATCCCCCCTTGTGGGAGGGAATAACTGCAGCTGTGCGCCACTCAGTGGGCATGAAGCCTGAGGTAAGGCTATGATTAAACATGACACTTAGGTGAGGTGCCAGTTCATTTTGTAGTTCTTGTAGTACACAGTCTGGGATGTCATCTGGTCCCATGGATGCTGTATTCTTAGCTTTGGACAGTGAGGTTTCTACCTGTGTGGCCATGATTACTTGAATTTGGCAATCTTTTGTTATTGAGATGGGCCCTTTAGGGGTGAGAGGGGAGTGAAGTTGGCACTAAATAGATCTGCCAAGATATTGGCAATATCCTTGGGATCAATATATTTAATACCATTCTGTTGTAGCTCAGAGCAGATCTGAGCATTGCCATTTAGATTCTTCACATAACTATAGAATGCCTTGTGGTTGTCATTGGAATCTTTGGCAATTTTATTTTTGTAATTAGCTTTGGAGGATTTTATGAAGGATCTCAGCTTCTTACTGAGGCTGGTAAGGGAGCTTTTTGCATCCTGAGATTTTCCACTATTCTGCAACAGTTTCTTCCTTCTGTTGTATAGTTTGTTTATGGCAGGGGACCACTAGATTGACTTCCTTTTTTTGGAGGATAGCATCTTGGTTCTATTTGGGATAGCATGATTCATGCACGAGTGGATGTGCTTGTACAGTGCCTTAGTGTAGGATTCAGCAGTCAAACTTTTAGCTCCCATATACATGGGTGTCATGAAGTTTGTCACTTCTGACTTGAGTAGCATGAAGTTGGCTTTGGAGAAGTTTTTTACAGAGGTTTCCTTACTGGGGGGTGGGGGTGGGATGTGGATGTCAAGGGTGATTAGCTTATGGTCAGACCTGACCAGTGAGGGGGTGACCACTGGTGTGGAGCATCTATCTCCCATGTTGGTAATGACCAGGTCTAGGATATTGGAGCCCCTGTTAGGACAATGGATTAGTTGATCCAGGGCATTGGAATTTATGAATTCCAAGAACCATTGGGAAAAGGTGTTAGTACCAGAGTAGTTTTCCCAGTTAACGGCAGGGTAGTTGAAATCACCCAATATTAGGGTGTTTGGTTTTATCTTAATATTTTCCAGTATGTTTAGAAAGGTGTAGTGAGAATCTTGGGGCATGTTGGGAGATCTGTAGCAAGCTACAATATGAATTGCAGTCTTACCTAGTTTTAGTTGCACCTGGAAAATTTCAGATCCATTGCATTGGTTCACTAGCCTGGAGGTGTGAATATCCTTGGTGAACATGGACACTCCTCCACCTTTAATGTTTTGGTCTTGGTTTGGTGGCCAAAAAGTGTGATAAGAGTTATAGACTGGTATTGCAGGGGTGCTCTCTGAAGCCTTGAACCAGGTCTCAGTTACTGCACAGATATAGATGTTCTCCATTTTTAGGAGTGCCTCGATAGAGTGCATTTTGTGGTTTAGACTTCTAGCATTGGGTAACATTACCTTCAGATTTTGCATGCTTGTATCTGTTATGGTGGTGGTTTTGTCCTTTGAACCTTGCCTAAAAAATATAGGGGAGGCAAGAGCTTTTGCCAGTAATCTGAATCCCAGTGGCAACAGGTGCAGACCATCTCTGGCAAAGCATTGTGGTTTGTCGATCATGTCGTCCCAGGCAGATAGATATTGGTATTTTGCCTACAGGGAATATATACTACAGCGGGTTTCCATTATTTTCTGTCATTGTGGCACACTGGTGTTGCTGGACTGTCCCCATACAGGTCTAATAGCACACTGTTAATTGTCTGGCAATGGCCATATGACATATTAGTGGGAGTTTGCCCATAGGGGACACACCACAGTGGACTGCACTGCTGGGTGTTGGGACATACAGCAGAATCTGTCACAGCACACAGGGACATACCCCAGTATTGCTATTATCTCGGTGGTATCCATACACATAGAGTGCTGCTAGACTATGGGGTATGACATGTAAGGGAGCAGTGGATAGTGCAGGCCATTATAAGTATGCTGGATCTGTACATAGCGGATGTCCACATATCTGGTCCTGTAATGTGTTCCCCTTTTGTTGTCTTTCAGGAACCATGTACCACCAAGGACATGACCCTTCTCAGAGGTGAAGACTGACATGATAGTCAATGAACTGAGACAGCACCATCAAATCTTGTCGTTCAGGTGGAGGCATTATCTGGAGCAGTGGGCAGCATTGTGGGAAGACCTTGTGTGGGAAGTAAATCAGAATGGCCAACAGCACAGGACCTATGAGTAGGTCCAACACCGGGCCACAAACATGCTGAATGCTGCACTGTGAAGGGCAGCTGATGTTGCCAGGAATTGTGTCACCACCAGTGGAGGTCCTGTGACAGAACATCCACTCACAGCCATAGAGGAATTCCTGGCGAACCTAGGTACACACAACAGCTCCCAGGCATCCATCAAAATATACATCGTGGATGTGGGTGCCACAGTGTCCACAGCATAGGAGCATCCAGGTAAGCGCACAGTGTTCACCAGTGTAATACTGTATCAGTCATTGTGGCAGGCTGTACATATCTGTACATGGGTGTTAGGTCTATCTGCATTGGGGAGAGTTAGGGTTTGTGCACAGTTGTGCACACATACTCAGAATGTCAGCAATACAGCCAGTATCACAGTAGCCACTGTACATGTGGATATAATCACATATTACACTGTAGTACTGCAAAATTTGGTTGTGCTGACAATATGACTCCATCACCTTTTCATAGGTCCGTCAGGAGTGGCCCAAGTCCATGGTCCTGTACCTGGTAAGTGTGATACAATTTTTATGGATCATAGATACCCTATGAAAGTTAAGGGCTGCCATAGTGCCCTATGCGCAAATGTTGTGTTTAGCAAGAATAGAATATTTGTGTGTTTCATTCTGGAACAAATAACAATGGTTCATAGACTGGTTAGTCACAGATATGTACACAGCCTGGTATACATGAGGCAATTACTCCAAGATGCTTGTTTAAACACAAAAGGGAGATGCTACACATCTTAGGCAGTGACATTAGTACTGGCATATCATTCTCAAGATAGGGGTACTAGGTTTTATGTGTAGGTCTATCACATATAGTGTCATATTTCATACCTTACAGGCAGATTGTCCTGGCAACTTTACCTGGATGTGACTGACATCCATGTTATAAAGGGCTTGACTTGTCTGTGTATGTTGGTGTGAGGTTGTCTGTTGTGCATGGGAACGGAGATGAGAAGATGTGTGACTGGTAATGCAGTTGTGGATCCTCATCTGTATGAGTCTGTGTGGATTACCATACATAGTAAAGAACAAAAGCGGTGAACCAGCCACTTAGGACAATTCAGTAAGATATTCCTGTAACTTCAGCCGTTGATACTAGCAATAGTAAGTCACCAAATTGTTGAACGGAACAAACCAATAACCATATGCAGAGCTGCAACACCTGTGCTGGCATAAAACGATGACACTTCGTTGTAAAAAATATATATTCTTTTAATAAAGAACAGAAACAGGAACAAAAAAGGAATAAGCGCTTTCACGCGGTGCAACCGCGCTTCTTCAGATTTCATTAATACATAATAAAGATCCAGTTTATATACCGCACTAGGCGGGAACTTACATCAATTAGCTAAACCATTTAATCAATTAGTAAACTTGCTGCTAGGCAACTGTTGCATTATGTATATATCAACATTTAAAACATGTAAATATAGAGCACATCGATATAAATATAATCAGCAAATGTACTGTGTTCCTGGACAAACTAAAACTATGCAAAGAGCCATTTCGTAAAACATTGGTGGAGCATCACATTCACGGACGTTAAAAACAATGAGCTCAAATTGTATCTATAAAAGACTCTTTCAAAATCAAATAGTGCAGATTAAACAGACCACAATATATGGGTCATATTGTTCAAAAAACAATCAAAACACTCGATTATATCCATCCTTTATAATTAGAACTGAACCATAGACCCCAAAAATATATGTGCCCTTTGGTAAAACAAAATTCAAACATTGCAGAACTTAGACATTTTGTAGACTACATATAGCGTTAAAATATATCTCACTTAAACAATTACGATCAACAAAATAATAAAACTAAAACAACAGAGAACAAGTATACGATACCATATATACGTACATCAGCTCTCCTTAAACGCACTAGAAATCAGATTGCTTACATATAACATCATCAACCTTACTAAACATAGCGGTATAGAACTAAAGGTTCGAGCGTAGAACCGCTATGCAATGCGTTGACGCCATAATGCTATGGCTGTCAGGTCAAAAAAATTATTTAAAGCAACAGTATTGGAAAATAGACTCTATCATTAGTTCTGCAATATGCTATGAATATGGCATCAATAATGCACATAATCCTATAGCAAACAGTGTCTGCATTAAACGTTAATTACTTGTTACATTAAAGCATATAAATTGGAACGTATATACACATATCTTTGTAGCGTTATCCTCAGGACTAAATGCACTCTCTTAAACATAAAAGATCTCTGATGTTCATAAACAACTAACCATGTGACGCCTCACCAAACAAATTAGTATATAATCTGAATACATGTCTATGAGGTGACCATAGAGTCCTTGTAAACAACATAAAAGTGCAGGTAGTAATGTACTGCTTTGTCTTGGGTTTCACAGGTGGCCGGTGGGGGATTGGAGCCTGTCCCCCTCACAACCTGATGTCAGTGTCCCATCAGACTCTAATGATGATGGTGGCCATAGTGATGCACAGGTGGAGTTGTCGGGGAGTTGAATCTGTCCCAGAGGTTAACATCCCTCTTCTGCCCCCATTTTCACCACACACAGTCAGTATGCCCACACATATCCAGTCCCCAGATGCCACAGATATTGAACAGTCAGAGGGTGTTGACATTGAACAGGGTAGTGTGGCAACTATGGCGTCAGTGAGTGTAGACACTGACCATGGCCAGACAGCTAGTGAGGTCCCACACAGGCAGATTTACAAGGGTGCTCATAGGAGGACTGCTGTCTATTTAACACCTGTCACAGATGTCAAATCACAGGTCACTCAGTGCACATTGTGAGCCATAATGGAGGCACAAACATGTTCTGAACACAACACCTGATGGATGCTTAGGGTTATGGATGCAGCACAGTCTGACATCTGTGTCTGCCTCCACAGCACTGGGGACACCCTGGATCAGTTCACTGATGCAATGGAGAGACAGTGGGCTGAGATAGTGTCTGTCTTGGACTGCACATTGTCTATGCTGGATCATCTGGTTGAAGTTGGGTGTTGGACACTTGGATGCAGATAAGCAACACCATCTGCTAAGAGTCCATGTGGCCATGAACAGTCACGCTCCCATAGTGGTAGTACCTCCAATGCTACAGAGCGAAGTGTGCTGTCCACATCATGACATGGCAGGCAATGGGCACATTGTCCTTGGTGGTCCTGTGGGGGACTCAGCCCCAGCAGTTTACAGTCACCATCAGGTACTAGTACCCCATCTGATCTTGGGCATGGTGGTGCCAGTGCTACTCCTGGCAGAGCCAGTTCCCATGTTTATAGATGGAGATGGTGAACTGTGTATGGTCCACAGCTGTCCAACATGCACATGTGAAGGGATAGCACTGGGATTGACTATATAGATGCACACACTTAAACACCACTGTCACATGCAGGTCACCTACAGACACACATGGGCCTATCTAACCCACACCCCTCCTGACTCACACACATGCTGTCAACTGATTTGCACAGCCGAGGCCTCTGGCAACCCAAATCACACCCTGTGCATGTGATGATGACTGTGCCACATCCCTACCATCCATGCCATTGATGCAGTGAAATGCTACTATGTGTCAGATGCATAGGGTGTCTACATCACTTGACATGTACTTATGTAGTGCAGTATTGGTTTTCCGTGCCACTTGTTGAGGGCCACAACAGGTACTGTATGCTAGCATGTGTCATGACTACACATCACATTTTGTGTATCTTTGTTACATGATGTTGGACTGGCGGTAGTGTTATAGAATGACAGTTGTGTCATGGACCTGTGTATGTTTCTGTTCCAGGAGTCTGAGGGGAAATACTACTGGCGCATGGCAGCAATACGGCAGCACAGGATGGCATGGCAGCAGAAATATGACATCAGCAAGGTACAGCAGTATACGTGCATGGCACACTACATGCATATAGGTAAAACAGTCTATCAGGGACAATGTGGGCAGTAGGTGTATTTATGCATTCATACTTTGTGATAAGGTCTGCTACCCTGGCTATGCCACCTGGGTTATCTGAACTTACAAATCTAGAAGGTGTGGTGATGGAGTTGACATGTGTACAGATATCCTGTGTCCAGGTCAGACAGGTGGCAGACATTGGTTACGATTATGTATAGGAAGGCAATTTAGGGCCAGCAGCTAGTCACAAGGCCAAAATGTGCATAACCATTGCATGGGGAAAATGCATAAGGCTATGTCTGCAGCATTGTACAGGGATATATTTATACACACACACACACACACACACACACACACACACACACACACACACACACACACACACACACAGACACACACATTAGAACCCCTGCCTCCCTACAATTACAAACTACAGATTGCAGTCCTTACTGTATGTGCCACAGAGTTTATCTGATATTAAATTGTTAGCCAGCACTCTTGATGTGGATGACATCAGCAAGCCTTGTAGAGAAGGGCCATATAGAGGCCAGCAGCTAGTTATAGGGCCATAAAATGCATAACTAGTGCACAGAGATAGCCCATGCAGGCTTGTCTGTAGTGCTGCAAGGAGGATATATTTACACACACATACAGTTGGCTAATGTGAGATTAGAACCCCCGTCTATCTACAAAACAAACCACTTTAGCTTGCAGTACTTATCAAATGCACCATGGAGTTTATCTGAGATTAGATTGTCAGCCAGCACACTTGAGGTGGATGACATCAGCAGGTCTTGTAGAGGAGGGCAATATAAAGGCCAGCAGCTAGTCACAGGGCCATAAAATGCATAAGCATTGCACAGAGATAGCCCATACGGGCTTCTCTGTAGTGCAGCATGGGGATATATTTGCACACACACCCACACACAGTTGGCCGATGTGAAATTAGAGACCCTACCTATCTACAACTGCACACTATAGCTCACAGTACTTATTGTATACACCACAGTTTACTTCTGCTGTATAAGTGATTGCAGGCACAGTACTTCTGGAGTATGCAAAGTAGTCTTGTGTTAGCGTGTGTGGCCTGCAGAGTGATATTGCTTGGTACTGTTATTGTATCTAGTGTCCTAGGAGTGGGGTACCTGTCACTATCCCTACTATGTGTGTACAGATAGCAGTATGGCCATATGTGGCTGGTTGCAGTTAGATAGGCAAACATGTGGCTAAGAACAATATGGCCTGTCCAAGGCATGTGTTAAACCATTGTACAGTACAACACCTGCTCACCTGTGTCTGTCTACAAGGTGGCATTCTACAGGTACAGAGGTCTGTGGGTGACTGGATTATGTACTGTCGCAGCCTTGGTTTGGTTTCCTTGGGCAACTGTTTTGATGTGTGAGTGCAGATAACCTTAGCATTCCAATGGTATGTGGGGAAATCCATACATCCCCATATATAGTGTGTGTGTGTGTGTGTGTGTGTGTGTGTGTGTGTGTGTGTGTGTGTGTGTGTGTGTGTGTGTGTGTGTCTGTGTGTGTGTGTGTGTGTATATATATATATATATATATATATATATATATATATATATATATATATATATATATAAATGTGTAGAAACAGGGATGTCTCTTTAAATTTTGCTGTGTGTGTACCTTATGTATGTGACATTTGTAGATATATGTCGAGATTGTATGCATCATTGTAATATATATAGTTCTCTCTCTCTCTCTATCTATATATATATATATATATATATATATATATATATATATATATATATATATATATATATCGGTATTATATGTATATGGGATACATACTGATATATACACTATGCATGTGGGAGGGGGATAGGGTCAGGCAGATATGTAGATGAAGCTGTCTGTATGTACAGAAGTATTTTCACATAGCAGGTTTTTGTGAGGGAGAGGCAACAGAATTGCACTCAAGTTAGCTAAGTATAGGAGCATGCTCAGTGGGACTGTCAGTACATGCAAGGTGACTCAAGGCCAGAGCTACCTGCACTGCAGGCCAGGATTTTGTGTGCTGCAGACATTGGCAGCTGCACCTGTTCCTGCAGTACAGCGCTTCCATGACATTGTCCATGGCGTTCCCTGGCTGTGTACTGTAATTACTATGTGTCTAGGGTACATGATGTAACACCTCATACAGGGTGACAGTCTGCATACCTCTCACCATACCTCCAACTTCTTACAGCATGAAATCTGGACAGAGCCATTAATAAAAGTGGGACAAAGGCCCAAAAATATGACAATTTTTTTTAATATTGTACTTACAAATATAGTAAGGTGATAGAATAAAAGGTTTTGTTTAGCATGTGTTTTTCTGAAGGGTATGAAGTCTGAAACTCAAATGCCTGTCATTATTTTCTAACTTCAGTTTTTTAACGATTTACCACTAATTTGCTGGAAAACCACAATTTTATGAGAAACGGCCCAAAAATATGAGGCAAAAATCTGGACATTCTGTGAAAATCTGTACAGTTGAGAGGTATGCCTCTCACTGTGCATGTTTTTTCATAATGTCCAGCATTTTGCCCCATATGTCTGACCTGTTCCTCATACATTTGTGGTGTTCCAGTAGAATGTATAATGCAGTCAGTAAATAGTACTAACTACAGACAAAGATTTTAGTGTTAAACTTTATATCCTTCAGATAAGCTGTACTGATGCAACCCACTTTCATACTAGCCACCTTCTATGTGAATCAGAGCATCTGAATGTCTGTCTGTAGTTTTGGCCCTTTGTCCCCCCATTCTCTCTGGCTTTGTCCAGCTTTCATGTAGTAACAGAATGAGGGGTATGGCAGTCTGTGGGGACACCACCATACGACTATCTCACATGTAAAAGATGTGGATACTGACAGACTGAAACCATCAACATCATCACCCATGCTAATGTCCCTAGCCCACTGAGCCACACAGGTTGCCAGACAGGGATGCACCATTCATCACACAATCAATAGCATACAAGCATACATTGTCACCCCTGTATTACGTGAGACATAGAAAGTGTGGCCAGGTTCTATGTCACAGCCCTGGAATTGGATGGTCTGCTGATATATCATTGCAGAATTACTGTTACAGCAGTTGTATAGGTACACTGATGTGTTGGTGGTGAGGGATGACCAGTCCATGCTCTGCTGGTATAGACAGTTGCGTGACTGTTGTGTAACCCCACTGTTTGCCATCTTCCTTGAATAATGCAGTGGAGTTTTCAGCCATGTGACCCAGTGCATATTATGGAGCATATACTATTGAGCAGAGTACCCAGGGGCGGCCTGTGCTATCGGACTGCCGGACTGCAGCCCCCTCAACAAAAAAAAAAAAAAGAAAAAAAAAATTTAAAAATTCGCGGACTTCGCGCATGCGCAGTAGCCCAGACTACTGTGAGTCTACTGCGCATGCTCCAGGCAGTCCGGCAGTCCAGGTAGGGAAACATAGGAGACATCTGTGCACTTTTAAAGTGCACAGACTCGCTGGGACAACGTGTCGGGGCTGGACTGCAACAGCAGCAGTCAGCGTCGGGACTGTGGATTAGGGTTTGGATCGCGGGAATCTCGCGGGACTGTGGATTATTGCGCGGGCATTTGGATTACGTTATGGAGAATGGGCAGCAAGGACAGGTAAGTGTGTTAATTATTGTTTAGAATGGTAGGGAAGTGTGTGAATGAATGTATGCCTATTTGAATGGACTGGTGTGTGTTTAGAATGGTAGGGAAGCCTATTTGAATGGACTGGTGTGTGTTTAGAATGGTAGGGAAGCCTATTTGAATGGACTGGTGTGTGTTTAGAATGGTAGGGAAGCCTATTTGAATGGACTGGTGTGTGTTTAGAATGGTAGGGAAGCCTATTTGAATGGTGTGTGTGTGTGTGTGTGTGTGTGTGTGTGTGTGTGTGTGTGTGTGTGTGTGTGTGTGTGTGTGTGTGTGTGTGTGTGTGTGTGTGTGTGTGTGTGTGTGTGTGTGTGTGTGTGTGTGCGCGCGTATGTGCCTGTGTCTGTGTGCGTGACTGTGGGTGGATGAGTGAGTGTGGATGTAGAGGTGACTATCAAATCTGTCAATATGGTTGCTCAATAATTCTGGACATAGCCAAAGGTAATGGAGGAATAAATGGCCATAGTCAAGATCATTTTAAATACCAGAGTTCCATTGTGGCGACCCTAACTGGGAAAAGCCGAAAGACACAACAACTAATTCATTTAAAAAGTTATCAGAACAGCAGGCATTCTATCCACATAAATGGTCAAACAATAAGAAGCGTGAAATTCTTAAATCTGATATTATTGCATGACTATAAGCCTCTGTAACTTAGTCAAATGAAAAATGTTACAAAGAGCACACAAATATATAAGGCACCCTGAGGATATTTGGCAAACTTGTGGGCAGCTGAGAGGAATGATATCTTTGCCAACATGATAATTGGACTGCCAGAGGACACAACCGTTGCAAGGTGATTTTAGTACCAGCAGTAACAAACAGTGACTCAGAGAAGAGGTCTTTCTCACTGAGACTAAAGCTGTCTTTGTCTCTGAATTGCTTTTCCACAGTTTCATAAACTGATCTATCTGTGGTAGGCATTTTACACAATCTTGGAACTTTGTTTCCGAATCTTGCCCACTGAGTCATTTACAGTGACTTGTTTTCTTCACTTATAACACAAGCAGTACTGAATTTAATCTGTATGAATTAACTCACTGTGTTGAATTTTTAGCATGTACACTGTCAGAAACATTTCGACATCTGTAAATAAGGTACATTTCATAGTACTTATCATTCTATTACTTACTAGTTTTCTCATACAAATATGTTTTACTAGACGATTACTCAAAATGTAATAATAAGTTAATGAGAACACCAAAGCCAGTACACTTTCAGAAATAGTATCATCATGGTGTAGTAATAGCATTGTTGCCTCACAGCTGCAGGTTCTCAGGTTTGATTCTTGGCTGGGGTTCCTTCTTTGTGGGGTCTATATCTTCTTCCTGTGTTTGTGTGGGTTTGCTTTTGTTTCCTCCCATGTTACGAAGACATGTCTGCATTATTTCTTCCTGGGCCTCTGCTGAAAATTGTTTTTTTGTTCCAGGTCAGACTGTCCTGATTAACAAATGTTAAATAAAATTGACAGGCATTTGAATTTCGGACTTCAGGTTTCTGAATGTTTAATTTCTTACATATTTGATGGTGCAGTGGCAGTATTGTTACCTCATAGCTACAGGATTTGTGGTTTGATTCTTGGCTGTGGAGTCTCCATCTTATCTCTGTGTTTGTGTGGATTTGCTCTGGTATCCTGCCATTTTACAAAGACGTGTCTACAGTATTTCTCCCTGGGCCTCTGCTGAAAATTGTTTTTGTTCCATCAGAAGTAAAATTGATAGGCATTTGAATTTCAGACTTCATAGTCTTCAGAAAATACATAGTAAAACAACTTTTTATTCTAGCAATAAATATATAGTAACACAACCTTTTATTATAGCAATTTTTATGTTTATAAGATGACTATTTGAAATTTTTCCTTATTTTTGGGACTGTAATACCCTGTTAGTGGCTTTGTCCAGGTTTTTTGTGCTAAGGTTGACAGCTATGGCAAGAACTGAATTCACTGAATATGTTTGAGGGCTGTATTCCCTCATTACTGGGTTTGTCCAGGTGTTTTGTGCTAAGGGGTTGACAGCTATGGTGAGAACTGAATTAATTAAATGATAGACATTTAAGTTTCAGTCTTCCTCTCGTTCACAAAACAGCTGATTTGGCACAGTGGTATGTTGCTCTTGACTGTTTTGCACAGGGACCTTGTCTGTAAAATGTACGATGGTAACACAGCATTTTTCTTTCACAAAGCAGGTGATTTGGCATAGTGGTATGTTCTGACTCTTTTTTGCACAGGGACTTTGGCAGTAAAATGTATGGTGGTACCGTGGTAACACAGCATTTTATTCTAGCAGCTTTCCAAGATTATACAAGCAATGTTTAATGTGTCCCTGATTTTTGCCCTTTTGACCCACCCCAATAAATGTTGCTTTTTCCAGACTTCTTGTGCTGCGGAGTTGAGATGCAGTTGAGTATTGAGCAGATTTTACAAGGAGCTGAGAGCTGCAGGGGAAGAGAAGTTTAGTGCTAATAGCACAACAGGCTGTGTGCTTGTTTTTGATGCAGAAGGTTGTTGGTTCTACTCCCATAAGGGGTGAATGCTGAAAGTTAAGATACTAATTATGAGCCTGTTATCAGTTTGCCATCCATTTCCTATTGCAATATTACTAGCTTATTTTTAATGTAATTTAGGCAATTTATTCCACAGGGGCATCAGACACTTTATTGTTCGATGAAACCATGAAATGTAACGGTGATTGCTAGCACCAACCTCTTCATTACAGATTTATTTAACGTGGAATTATTTAGATGACTTTTTTACTACTTCAGAGATTGTGCATATTTACTGATAATGGTGGACTGTAGAATTGTGCATATTTACTGATAATAGTGGACTGTAGAAGTTTGAGTAGACTTTTATGATGGAAATGTTCTGAATTAGACAGTTTTGTTTCATTGTTTACTGGAAAAATGTTCAAAGCAATAGGAAGGTGTATCAAAGAGCACATGTATGTTTCATATGCAAGGGGCCTATGATTTGAAAACAGCCCAGAATTAATTTTTATCTGCCACGAGTAAAATGTATTTTCTTTGAATGTGGATTTTAATGTTGTTTCAGTGAATGTGAGTTTCAAGGGCAGAGAAGGTTTAATGCCAAGTTTGTTATGTCTTAGTGTTTGTGCTGTAAAATGCAAAAATAAAATTTTCAAATGAAGTTCAAATCATCATAGAAGTAAATCAGTATGCACATTAGTGTTTATGGTAAATGGAGTGAAATAGCAAATTAATGGATCATTGGAATGGCTGCAGGGAGGCTCCATTTGACCATGGTTTTGTGAGGGGGAAGGGCAGCAAACTTAGACAGCCCCAGCTGAACCATACCTCCCAACTGTCCAGATTTTCAAAGAATGAATAGATGTTTTGC
This sequence comes from Protopterus annectens, assembly GCF_019279795.1. Taxonomy (NCBI): domain Eukaryota; kingdom Metazoa; phylum Chordata; order Ceratodontiformes; family Protopteridae; genus Protopterus; species Protopterus annectens. The sequence goes on along the minus strand of NC_056730.1, from coordinate 958,047,216 downwards.
TTCTTATTTTTGATTTGTTCCTCATAAAATTTGTGGTTTTCTGGCAAATCATTTAGGAATTAAGTCACTAAATAATGACACACCTAGTTTCAGACTTCATAACCTTCAGAAAAATGCATGCTAAAGTAAGACCTGTTCTATCAACTGTCCCAGTTTATAGAAGAGCATTTTAGTACTGTTTATATGTTCCCCCAATATATTTGGCCTTGTCCAGATTTATGTCCCAGTTTATACAAGAGCAATTTTTAGTACTGTTTATATGTTCCCCAAATATATCTGGCCTTGTCCAGATTTATTGCATTAACAGGTTGAGAGGTACATGCAAATAAATTGCTTTATAGAATTAGGCATAGCCAAACCTCTGAACTGTCCCTGATTTTGACTCAAAATGTTGCTCTTCCCCTAATGATCCCTCTGCAAAATAGCAATTTTGGAAGAAAACATGGAGGGTTTATAATTAAGAAATAACTGTAATAATCAGATTACTTTTATTTCAGAAATGCATGTAGATTATTTTATTTTGTCAGCTGCTCAAGTTAGCAGTACTAATATTAAAGTGTCCCTTCTTTGACAGGTTCCCAGCTGTATTGCGTTGCTATTTTATATTTTTACATCATATTTTTTGGTCCATTTTTCATAAAATTGTGTTTTTTTGGCAAATTAGTGACAAATAATTAAAGACTGAAGTTAGAAAATAATGACAGACATTTGAGTTTCAGATTTCATACCATTCAGAAAATTCATACTAATGCAAGACCTCTATTAGCTTTCTAAGGTTATAAGAGCGATATTTTAAAAATTGTCCTTATTTTTGGGCCTTTGTCCCATTTCTTTGTATGGCTTTGTCCAGATTTCTTGCTCTGAGGTTGAGAGGTATGACAAATGTGTCAGGGCCATCACAAGTCAGCCAGAAACATTTCAAACTGTGACATACTTGTTACACCCCACTCCCCCATGTAGTGACTCTGGATGTGTCGAAGCAAGGCGAGGAGTAGTTATGCAGTGTAAATGTGCAGAGAATCCCACCCATCCAAGGTAGACACAAGTACTAGAGTGGCTTTTCATCTGTCCTTGATTTTTGCAGAATGGTCTGGTTTCTGTCATATTTTTTGTACTGTTGATTTATGCTTATTACTCAAAGTGCATGTTGCTCTGTGTTTAAGTAGCAATACTTTAATGACCATCAGGTAAGCTTGGCTGAGATTGCAAGATGCAAGTAAGCTTTAATAAGCATACTGTTAAAGAATTGCCAACATTGAAAGCCTTTCTGTTGCCATGTAGAGAATACTTAACTAGATAATGTAACCTTGGGTATTGAAATGCATATGCCAGTATTTGTAATAAAGGACAGAATTACATTATTTTAAGAGTCTCATTACACTTGGAGACTTACAGTCATCTCTGCAGGCTTTAACCATAAACCGAATGCCAATCGTGTGGTCTATAACCTGTACAGTAATCCTTTTAAGCAATGTATCTTGAGCTTATTTCTTGTTTGCTTTTCATTTTTTACTTTGATCATGTTTTCCCCATGAAACAAGTAGTTGTTAGGCAGCAGGTCCTTTTTTGGATAAGGAACAGTGGGGGCATCAGAGATTTCTACTTTCAGCATGTTACTTTAATAAAGCTGAATATAAATTATAATTAGAACTGCAGTGCAAGAAGTGGTTTGAGTTGAGTGCTGCTTGTTTTTCTTATACTTGATTTTGACTGGCATTCCATTAATGTATTTAAAAAAAAGTAATTTATTTATTCATGCCTCACAACCTTTTTTGTTTCCATCTAGATATTAAGCTGTCATGCAGCCAATGCATTGAAATATTTTTATTCTTCTACACTTCGTTTTGTCTTGATTGGGCTCTCATGACAACTGTTTGGCACCCAATGCAGTATATTTAGTTTTTGTGGTTTGCTACTACAGGTATTTGTGTGTGTGGTAGGGAATACCTCAGGCTTGAATCCTGTACCTTGTATGCAGGTTTTAAATACCTTAATTCCCTACCCACCACCATTTGTGAAAAAAAACTGCAGATTTTTGCCTCATGTTTGATCTGATCTGTTCCTCATAATATCTGTGGTTTGTAAATGCTGCAATGCTTGATATTTGATGGGGCAGTTGTAGCATTGTTGCCTCACAACTGCAGGTTCTCAAGTTTGCTTCTTGGCTGGGGTGCCTTCTTTGTGGGGTCTTTATCTTCTCCCTGTGTTTGTGTGGGTTTGCTTTTGTGTCCTCCCATGTTACAAAGACATGTCTGCATTATTTCTTCCTGGGCCTCTGCTGAATTTTTTTTGTTCCAAGTCAGACTGTCCTGATTAACAAATGTTAAATAAAATTGACAGGCATTTGAATTTCAGACTTCAGGTTTCTGAATGTTTAAGTCTTTGCATGTTTGATGGTGCAGTGGTAGTATTGTTGCCTCACAGCTATAGGTTTTCTGGTTTGATTCTTGGCTGGGGTGCCTTCTGTGTGGAGTCTGCATCTCCTCCCTGTGTTTGTGTGGATTTGCTCTGGTGCCCTGTCATTTTACAAAGACGTGTCTGCAGTATTTCTCCCTGGGTCTCTGCTGAAAATTGTTTTATTCTGTCAGCAGTAAAATTGACAGGCATTTGAATTTCAGACTTCATGTTCTTCAGAAAATACATAGTAACACAACCTTTTATTCTAGCAATTTTCTAAGTTTATAAGATGAATATTTGAAATTTGTCCCTATTTTTGGGACTGCATTCCCTCATTATTGGCTTCGTCCAGGTCTTTTGTGCTAAGGTTGACAGCTATGACAAGAACTGAATTCACTGAATGTTTGAGGGCTGTATTCCCTCATTACTGGGTTTGTCCAGGTGTTTTGTACTAAGAGGTTGACAGCTATGGTGAGAACTGAATTCACTAAATGATAGCCATTTAAGTTTCAGTCTTCCTCTTTTACAAAGCAGCTGATTTGGCATAGTGGTATGTTGCTCTGTTTTGCACAGGGAGCTTGGCAGTAAAATGTATGGTTCTAGCAACTTTCCAAGATTATACAAGCAATGTTTGTGTCCCTGGTTTTTGGGCTTTTGACCGCCCCCCCCCAATACATTTTGGCTTTTTCCAGTTTTCCTGTGCTGCAAAGTTGAGTATTGAGTAGATTTTACAAGGAGCTGAGAGCTGCAGGCGAACAGAAGTTTAGTGCTACTTAAGTGAAGTTGGTTTGCCTTGTTAGTAGCACAAGTTGTGTACTTGTCTTTGATGCAGAAGGTTGTGGGTTCTACTCCCACAAGGGGTGGATGCTGCTGTACTGAGAATGTTCTCCTTGGTGAAGATACTAATTATGAGTTCGTTATCAGTTTGCCATCCATTTCCTCTTACAATATTACTAGCTTATCATTTTTTAATGTAATATAGGCAATTTATTCCTGAGGGGCAACAGGCACTTTATTTTTCGATGAAACCATGAAATATAAAGGTGTTTTCTAGCAGCAACCTCTTCATTAGTTACAGATTTCTTTAATGTGGAATTATTTAGATGACTTTTACTTCTTCAGAGATAGTGCATATTTACTGATAATGGACTGTAGAATTGTGCATATTTACTGATAATGGACTGTAGAATTGTGCATATTTACTGATAATGGTGGACTGTAGAATTGTGCATATTTACTGATAATGGTGGACTGCGGAAGTCTGAGTAGATTTTTATGATAAATGTTCTGAACTGGGCAGTTTTGTCATTATGGGTGCATGCATTTTGTTTCATTGTTTACTGGAAAAATGTTCAAAACAAATTTAAAACATTTTTTACTTTGATCATGTTTTCCCCATGAAACATGTAGTTGTTAGGCAGCAGGTCTTTTTTTGGATAAGGAACATTTTTACAAGTGGGGGCATCAGAGATTTCTACTTTCAGCATGTTACTTTAATAAAGCTGAATATAAATTATAATTAGAACTGCAGTGCAAGAAGTGGTTTGAGTTGAGTGCTGCTTGTTTTTCTTATACTTGATTTTGACTGGCATTCCATTAATGTATTTAAAAAAAAGTAATTTATTTCTTCATGCCTCACAACCTTTTTTGTTTCCATCTAGATATTAAGCTGTCATGCAGCCAATGCATTGAAATATTTTTATTCTTCTAAACTTCATTTTGTCTTGGTTGGGCTCTCATGACAACTGTTTGGCACCCAATGCAGTATATTTAGTTTTTGTGGTTTGCTACTACAGGTGTTTGTGTGTGTGGTAGGGAATACCTCAGGCTTGAATCCTGTACCTTGTATGCAGGTTTTAAAGACCTTAATTCCCTACCCACCACCATTTGTGAAAAAAAAACTGCAGATTTTTGCCTCATGTTTGAGCTGATCTGTTCCTCATAATATCTGTGGTTTGTAAATGTCGTAATGCTTGATATTTGATGGGGCAGTTGTAGCATTGTTGCCTCACAACTACAGGTTCTCAAGTTTGCTTCTTTGTGGGGTCTTTATCTTCTCCCTGTGTTTGTGTGGGTTTGCTTTTGTGTCCTCCCATGTTACAAAGACATGTCTGCATTATTTCTTCCTGGGCCTCTGCTGAATTTTTTTTTGTTCCAAGTCAGACTGTCCTGGTTAACAAATGTTAAATAAAATTGACAGGCATTTGAATTTCAGACTTCAGGTTTCTGAATGTTTAAGTCTTCGCATATTTGATGGTGCAGTGGTAGTATTGTTGCCTCACAGCTATAGGTTTTCTGGTTTGATTCTTGGCTGGAGTGCCTTCTGTGTGGAGTCTGCATCTCCTCCCTGTGTTTGTGTGGATTTGCTCTGGTGCCCTGTCATTTTACAAAGACGTGTCTGCAGTATTTCTCCCTGGGTCTCTGCTGAAAATTGTTTTTATTCTGTCAGCAGTAAAATTGACAGGCATTTGAATTTCAGACTTCATGTTCTTCAGAAAATACATAGTAACACAACCCTTTATTCTAGCAATTTTCTAAGTTTATAAGATGAATATTTGAAATTTGTCCCTATTTTTGGGACTGCATTCCCTCATTATTGGCTTCGTCCAGGTCTTTTGTGCTAAGGTTGACAGCTATGGCAAGAACTGAATTCACTGAATGTTTGAGGGCTGTAATCCCTCATTACTGGGTTTGTCCAGGTGTTTTGTACTAAGAGGTTGACAGCTATGGTGAGAACTGAATTCACTAAATGATAGCCATTTAAGTTTCAGTCTTCCTCTTTTACAAAGCAGCTGATTTGGCATAGTGGTATGTTGCTCTGTTTTGCACAGGGAGCTTGGCAGTAAAATGTATGGTTCTAGCAACTTTCCAAGATTATACAAGCAATGTTTGTGTCCCTGGTTTTGGGCTTTTGACCCCCCCCAATACATTTTGGCTTTTTCCAGTTTTCCTGTGCTGCAAAGTTGAGTATTGAGTAGATTTTACAAGGAGCTGAGAGCTGCAGGCGAACAGAAGTTTATTGCTGCTTAAGTGAAGTTGGTTTGCCTTGTTAATAGCACAACAAGTTGTGTACTTGTTTTTGATGCAGAAGGCTGTGGGTTCTACTCCCACAAAGGGTGGATGCTGCTGTACTGACAATGTTCTCCTTGGTGAAGATGCTAACTATGAGTTCGTTATCAGTTTGCCATCCATTTCCTCTTGCAATATTACTAGCTTATCATTTTTTTAATGTAATATAGGCAATTTATTCCTGAGGGGCAACAGGCACTTTATTTTTCGATGAAACCATGAAATATAAAGGTGTTTGCTAGCAGCAACCTCTTCATTAGTTACAGATTTCTTTAATGTGGAATTATTTAGATGACTTTTACTTCTTCAGAGATAGTGCATATTTACTGATAATGGACTGTAGAATTGTGCATATTTACTGATAATGGACTGTAGAATTGTGCATATTTACTGATAATGGTGGACTGTAGAATTGTGCATATTTACTGATAATGGTGGACTGCGAAGTCTGAGTAGACTTTTATGATAAATGTTCTGAACTGGGCAGTTTTGTCATTATGGGTGCATGCATTTTGTTTCATTGTTTACTGGAAAATGTTCAAAACAAATTTAAAACATTTTTTACTTTGATCATGTTTTCCCCATGAAACAAGTAGTTGTTAGGCAGCAGGTCTTTTTTTGGATAAGGAACATTTTTACAAGTGGGGGCATCAGAGATTTCTACTTTCAGCATGTTACTTTAATAAAGCTGAATATAAATTATAATTAGAACTGCAGTGCAAGAAGTGGTTTGAGTTGAGTGCTGCTTGTTTTTCTTATACTTGATTTTGACTGGCATTCCATTAATGTATTTAAAAAAAAGTAATTTATTTCTTCATGCCTCACAACCTTTTTTGTTTCCATCTAGATATTAAGCTGTCATGCAGCCAATGCATTGAAATATTTTTATTCTTCTAAACTTCATTTTGTCTTGGTTGGGCTCTCATGACAACTGTTTGGCACCCAATGCAGTATATTTAGTTTTTGTGGTTTGCTACTACAGGTGTTTGTGTGTGTGGTAGGGAATACCTCAGGCTTGAATCCTGTACCTTGTATGCAGGTTTTAAAGACCTTAATTCTCTACCCACCACCATTTGTGAAAAAAAAAACTGCAGATTTTTGCCTCATGTTTGAGCTGATCTGTTCCTCATAATATCTGTGGTTTGTAAATGTCGTAATGCTTGATATTTGATGGGGCAGTTGTAGCATTGTTGCCTCACAACTACAGGTTCTCAAGTTTGCTTCTTTGTGGGGTCTTTATCTTCTCCCTGTGTTTGTGTGGGTTTGCTTTTGTGTCCTCCCATGTTACAAAGACATGTCTACATTATTTCTTCCTGGGCCTCTGCTGAATTTTTTTTTGTTCCAAGTCAGACTGTCCTGGTTAACAAATGTTAAATAAAATTGACAGGCATTTGAATTTCAGACTTCAGGTTTCTGAATGTTTAAGTCTTTGCATATTTGATGGTGCAGTGGTAGTATTGTTGCCTCACAGCTATAGGTTTTCTGGTTTGCTTCTTGGCTGGAGTGCCTTCTGTGTGGAGTCTGCATCTCCTCCCTGTGTTTGTGTGGATTTGCTCTGGTGCCCTGTCATTTTACAAAGACGTGTCTGCAGTATTTCTCCCTGGGTCTCTGCTGAAAATTGTTTTTATTCTGTCAGCAGTAAAATTGACAGGCATTTGAATTTCAGACTTCATGTTCTTCAGAAAATACATAGCAACAAAACCCTTTATTCTAGCAATTTTCTAAGTTTATAAGATGAATATTTGAAATTTGTCCCTATTTTTGGGACTGCATTCCCTCATTATTGGCTTCGTCCAGGTCTTTTGTGCTAAGGTTGACAGCTATGACAAGAACTGAATTCACTGAATGTTTGAGGGCTGTATTCCCTCATTACTGGGTTTGTCCAGGTGTTTTGTACTAAGAGGTTGACAGCTATGGTGAGAAGTGAATTCACTAAATGATAGCCATTTAAGTTTCAGTCTTCCTCTTTTACAAAGCAGCTGATTTGGCGTAGTGGTATGTTGCTCTGTTTTGCACAGGGAGCTTGGCAGTAAAATGTATGGTTCTAGCAACTTTCCAAGATTATACAAGCAATGTTTGTGTCCCTGGTTTTTGGGCTTTTGACGCCCCCCAATACATTTTGGCTTTTTCCAGTTTTCCTGTGCTGCAAAGTTGAGTATTGAGTAGATTTTACAAGGAGCTGAGAGCTGCAGGCGAACAGAAGTTTATTGCTGCTTAAGTGAAGTTGGTTTGCCTTGTTAATAGCACAACAAGTTGTGTACTTGTTTTTGATGCAGAAGGCTGTGGGTTCTACTCCCACAAAGGGTGGATGCTGCTGTACTGACAATGTTCTCCTTGGTGAAGATGCTAACTATGAGTTCGTTATCAGTTTGCCATCCATTTCCTCTTGCAATATTACTAGCTTATCATTTTTTTAATGTAATATAGGCAATTTATTCCTGAGGGGCAACAGGCACTTATTTTTCGATGAAACCATGAAATATAAAGGTGTTTGCTAGCAGCAACCTCTTCATTAGTTACAGATTTCTTTAATGTGGAATTATTTAGATGACTTTTACTTCTTCAGAGATAGTGCATATTTACTGATAATGGACTGTAGAATTGTGCATATTTACTGATAATGGACTGTAGAATTGTGCATATTTACTGATAATGGTGGACTGTAGAATTGTGCATATTTACTGATAATGGTGGACTGCGGAAGTCTGAGTAGACTTTTATGATAAATGTTCTGAACTGGGCAGTTTTGTCATTATGGGTGCATGCATTTTGTTTCATTGTTTACTGGAAAAATGTTCAAAACAAATTTAAAACATTTTTTACTTTGATCATGTTTTCCCCATGAAACAAGTAGTTGTTAGGCAGCAGGTCTTTTTTTGGATAAGGAACATTTTTACAAGTGGGGGCATCAGAGATTTCTACTTTCAGCATGTTACTTTAATAAAGCTGAATATAAATTATAATTAGAACTGCAGTGCAAGAAGTGGTTTGAGTTGAGTGCTGCTTGTTTTTCTTATACTTGACTTTGACTGGCATTCCATTAATGTATTTAAAAAAAAGTAATTTATTTCTTCATGCCTCACAACCTTTTTTGTTTCCATCTAGATATTAAGCTGTCATGCAGCCAATGCATTGAAATATTTTTATTCTTCTAAACTTCATTTTGTCTTGGTTGGGCTCTCATGACAACTGTTTGGCACCCAATGCAGTATATTTAGTTTTTGTGGTTTGCTACTACAGGTGTTTGTGTGTGTGGCAGGGAATACCTCAGGCTTGAATCCTATACCTTGTATGCAGGTTTTAAAGACCTTAATTCCCTACCCACCACCATTTGTGAAAAAAAAAAACTGCAGATTTTTGCCTCATGTTTGAGCTGATCTGTTCCTCATAATATCTGTGGTTTGTAAATGTTGTAATGCTTGATATTTGATTGGGCAGTTGTAGCATTGTTGCCTCACAACTACAGGTTCTCAAGTTTGCTTCTTTGTGGGGTCTTTATCTTCTCCCTGTGTTTGTGTGGGTTTGCTTTTGTGTCCTCCCATGTTACAAATACATGTCTGCATTATTTTTTCCTGGGCCTCTGCTGAATTTTTTTTTTGTTCCAAGTCAGACTGTCCTGATTAACAAATGTTAAATAAAATTGACAGGCATTTGAATTTCAGACTTCAGGTTTCTGAATGTTTAAGTCTTTGCATATTTGATGGTGCAGTGGTAGTATTGTTGCCTCACAGCTATAGGTTTTCTGGTTTGATTCTTGGCTGGGGTGCCTTCTGTGTGGAGTCTGCATCTCCTCCCTGTGTTTGTGTGGATTTGCTCTGGTGCCCTGTCATTTTACAAAGACGTGTCTGCAGTATTTCTCCCTGGGTCTCTGCTGAAAATTGTTTTTATTCTGTCAGCAGTAAAATTGACAGGCATTTGAATTTCAGACTTCATGTTCTTCAGAAAATACATAGTAACACAACCTTTTATTCTAGCAATTTTCTAAGTTTATAAGATGAATATTTGAAATTTGTCCCTATTTTTGGGACTGCATTCCCTCATTATTGGCTTCGTCCAGGTCTTTTGTGCTAAGGTTGACAGCTATGGCAAGAACTGAATTCACTGAATGTTTGAGGGCTGTATTCCCTCATTACTGGGTTTGTCCAGGTGTTTTGTACTAAGAGGTTGACAGCTATGGTGAGAACTGAATTCACTAAATGATAGCCATTTAAGTTTCAGTCTTCCTCTTTTACAAATCAGCTGATTTGGCATAGTGGTATGTTGCTCTGTTTTGCACAGGGAGCTTGGCAGTAAAATGTATGGTTCTAGCAACTTTCCAAGATTATACAAGCAATGTTTGTGTCCCTGGTTTTTGGGCTTTTGACCGCCCCCCCCAATACATTTTGGCTTTTTCCAGTTTTCCTGTGCTGCAAAGTTGAGTATTGAGTAGATTTTACAAGGAGCTGAGAGCTGCAGGCGAACAGAAGTTTATTGCTGCTTAAGTGAAGTTGGTTTGCCTTGTTAATAGCACAACAAGTTGTGTACTTGTCTTTGATGCAGAAGGCTGTGGGTTCTACTCCCACAAGGGGTGGATGCTGCTGTACTGACAATGTTCTCCTTGGTGAAGTTGCTAACTATGAGTTCATTATCAGTTTGCCATCCATTTCCTCTTGCAATATTACTAGCTTATCATTTTTTTAATGTAATATAGGCAATTTATTCCTGAGGGGCAACAGGCACTTTATTTTTTGATGAAACCATGAAATATAAAGGTGTTTGCTAGCAGCAACCTCTTCATTAGTTACAGATTTCTTTAATGTGGAATTATTTAGATGACTTTTACTTCTTCAGAGATAGTGCATATTTACTGATAATGGACTGTAGAATTGTGCATATTTACTGATAATGGACTGTAGAATTGTGCATATTTACTGATAATGGTGGACTGTAGAATTGTGCATATTTACTGATAATGGTGGACTGCGGAAGTCTGAGTAGACTTATGATAAATGTTCTGAACTGGGCAGTTTTGTCATTATGGGTGCATGCATTTTGTTTCATTGTTTACTGGAAAAATGTTCAAAACAAATTTAAAACGCCCTCTAACAACTGTAATATATTGTACAAGGAATATAATTTAGAACAATGAGGAAGGTGTATCAAAGAGCACATGTATGTTTCATATGCAAGGGGCCTATGATTTGAAAACAGCCCAAAATTAATCTTTATCTGCCACTGGCAAAATGTATTTTCTTTGAATGTGGGTTTCAATGCTGTTTCAATGAATGTGATTTTCAAGAGCAGAGAAGTTTTAATGCTAAATTTTCATTGTGAGACTGCATTGCTTTGTTTAGTAGATGACTTGGTGTTTGTGCTGTAAAATGCAAAATAAAACTTTCAAATGAAGTCCAACTCATCATACAAGTAAAGCAGTATGCACATTAGTGTTTATGGTAAATGGAGTGAAATAGCCAAGTAATGGTTCATAGGAATGGCTGCAGAGGCTCTTCAACAGTGATTTTGTCAGGGGGGAAGGGCAGCAAACTCAGACAGGCCCAGCTGAACTATACCTCCCAACTGTCCAGATTTTCAAAGAATGAATAGATTTTTGCTTCTTATTTTTGGTTTGTTCTTCATAAAATTTGTAGTTTTCTGGCAAATCATTTAGAAATTAAGTCACTAAATAATGATACACTGAGTTTCAGACTTCATAACCTTCAGAAAAATGCATGCTAAAGTAAGAACTGTTATTCTATCAACTGTCTCAATTTATACAAGAGCAATTTTTAGTACTGTTTATATGTTCCCCAGTATATTTGGCCTTGTTCAGATTTACTGCATTAACAGGTTGAGAGGTACATGCAAATAAATTGCTTTATAGAATTAGGCATAGCCAACCTCTCAACTGTCTCTGATTTTGGCTTAAAATGTTGCTCTTCCCCCTAATAATCCCTCCGCAAAATAGCAATTTTGGAAGAAAACATGGAGGGTTTACAATTAAGAAATAACTGTAATAATCAAAGTTATAGATTACTTGAAATGCATGTAGATTCTTTTATTTTGTCAGCTGCTCAAGTTAGAAATACTAATATTAAAGTGTCCCTTCTTTGACAGGTTCCCAGCTGTATTGTGTGGCTATTTTATATTTTTGCATCACATTTGGTCCATTTTTCATAAAATTGTGTTTTTTGGCGAATTAGTGACAAATCAGTAAAGACGGGAGTTAGAAAATAATGGCAGACATTTGAGTTTCAGATTTTATACCCTTCAGAAAAGTCATACTAATGCAAGACCTAGTCTATTATCTTTCTAAGTTTATTAGAGCAATATTTAAAAATTGTCCTTATTTGTGGGCATTTGTCCCACTTCTGTGTATGGCTTTGTCCAGATTTCTTGCTCTGAGGTTGAGAGGTATGACACGTGTCAGGGCCATCACAGTCAGCCAGAGACATTTCAAATTGTGACATACTTGTTGCACCCCACTCCACCATGTACTGACTCTGGATGTGTCCAAGCAAGGCAAGGAGTAGTTATGCAGTGTAAATGTGCAGTGTGCCCCCATCCAAGGTAGACACAAGTACTACAGTGGCTTTTCATTTGTCCTTGATTTTGCAGAAAGGTCTGGTTTCTGTCATATTTTTGTACTGTTAATTTATGCTTATTACTCAAAGTGCCTGTTGCTCTGTGTTTAAGTAGCAATGCTTTAATGACCATAATGTAAGCTTGTCTGAGATCATAAGATGCAAGTAAGCTTTAATAAGCATACTGTTAAAGAATTGCCAACATTGAAAGCCGTTCTGTTGTTGCCATGCAGAGAATACTTGACTAGATAATGTATAAGCCCTGGGTATTAAAGGACAGGATTCCATTATTTTAAAAAGCTCATTACACTTGTTGGAGACTTCCAGTCATCTCTACAGACTTTACCCGTAAACTAAACAGAATGCCAATCATGTGTGGTCCATAACCTGTACAGTAATCCTTTAAGCAATGTATCTTGAGCTTGTTTCTTGTTTGCTTTTCATTTTTTGCTTACGTTTTCCCCACGAAACAAGTAGATAGTTGTCAGGCAGCAGGTCTTTTTTGGATAAGAAACATTTTTACAAGTGGGGGCATCACAGAGATTTCTACTTTCAGCATGTTACTTGGCACTTTAATAAAGCTGAATATAAATTATAATTAGAACTGCAGTGCAAGGAGAAGTGGCTCGAGTTGAGTGCTTCTGGTTTTGCTTGTACTTGATTTTGACTGGCATTCCAGTAATGTATTTAAAAAGTAATTTATTTTTTCATGCCTCACAACCTTTTGTTTCCATCTAGATATTAAGTAAGCTGTCATGCAGCTAATGCATTGAAATATTTTTATTCTTCTACACTTATTTTTGTCTTGAGTGTACTCTCATAATGATGGTTTGCCATGCCACCCAGGGGAGTGTATTTAATTAAAGTTAGTTTTTGTGGTTTTGAGCATAGCTCCTCCCCTTTCTGGCTGGCCACACCCCTTCCCCTTGACCCCACCCATTCAGCTGGCTCCTGCAGCCCCCCTTTGATTTGAAGTCACCAGCCGCCACTGAGAGTACCTGTTGTCCCAAGTGGCTGTTACAACTTCCCAAGTAGTCCCGTAGCCCAATATATTCCCTTGCATACATGCGGCAGGTTCATATATATGCTACCATATGCTAGTACCCCTGACAAGTGGTGAAGAGGTGTGTGATGTACCTTGCGAATGCAGCAGTTGACAGACCTTTAGTTCAGGGTTGACTCTGTCTGATGCACACAGTACACAACCAATACATGGTTAGATACAGGTTGTGTGGGCTGGCTGGCATCATTTTTAGTAATGTGTATGCAAGTAGAAGCAAGGTGTCAGTCCCTAGGGCCCTAGTTCATCAGTGCATGTGCTATGCATTGTCTCTTGGCCAAGGCCAGGGCATACTGGGCATGCCTATGTCTGCCTACAGGGACAACCTCAGGGATTTCCTCCTCGGAGTCCCCCTGTGGATGTGGCTGTGGTGACCTATGCACTGGTGGGGGGCTGTGTATCCCTTCTCTTTGCTGATCCTGCTGAATCTGTTTCCACAGGATAATATTGTGTAGCATGGCACATACTGTGAACTTGTGTGCACATGTGGCTGGAGAGTACTGCAGGGCTCCACCAGATATATCAAGGCACTGGAACCATGACTTCAGCAGCCCAAACACATGCTCTATGATGTTCCTAGTTTGTGTGTGTGTGTCTCACACACAAACTAGGCATTCTTTGGTGGGTGGGTGTGCATTTCTGATGGGTGTCATCACCCACAGTTCCAGTGTGTAGCCAGCATCACCCGGTAAATGGCCATGTGGGATGTTCCCCTCAGGCAAACATCTGGTGCAGCTCTGATGCTTGCTAGATATGGGAGTCATGATAACTGCCAGGACTGCCAGCACACACATTCATGATAATGCCCTGGGCATTGCACATGACCTGGCAGTTGATGGAGTGCTACCCCTTGCAGATGACGTAGATTCTGCCATCCTCACTGAGTGGTGCCTTAATGTGTACATGAGTGCAATCTATGGCACCCAGTACCTCAGGGTAGTGTGCTACATGGTAGAATTGTTGCATACTGCTGGACCTCGCCTCAGGGGTGAGGGGAAAATAAATGTGCTCACTGGCCTGTGGTAGCATGGCATCCAGGAACTGGTGGAGCCTATGAGACCCCCATCATGTCCCCAGTTGGTCTTTAGAGAGGACTTGTAGCTAGTATCCTAAGAGCCACACATACCTTTGTTTCCACTGGGATGGGTTCCCCTCTGCTGGCTCTTGGTCTGAGTTGGGGTCGGCAGAGATCAGTGAGTTCTTGTAGTATGTCTCTGTCCACCCTGTAGTGCTCCACAATATCCAGCTCATGTAGCTCCTGGACAGTTAACCTGGGCCTGAACACTCATTTCTTTCTCAGTCTAGGTCTAGAGTCAGCAGCAACAGCATTGACCTCAGCATCTAGCCCATACATATGTAGCAGATCTGCAGCAGCCCATATCATTCCTTCAGTTAAAACTCCCAAGTCTGTACTCCACTGGTGCAGAGTATGGGGTTAAATCAGATTGTAGGGTGTATGCAACCTTTATAGTGCTCTGCTGTATATGCAGTATGTGTGACTGGCTACCTATGATGCACTCCATCTGCCAAGTACATCATTAAGGACTGTTAATGGCCCTAGTTTAAGTGAAACAGGGGTCATCAGTAATTATATCATTGCCTTTCTCATCCAATTTTTTTTAACAGCTCCTCAGCACTGCAGCGCACAGTGCAAACATGTGCTGCGAAGGAAACAGTGCTCAGCACTCAGTGTACACGCCCCATGAAAAGTCACGCTCCACAGCGTGCTGTGCAAACACATTGAAACCTGATGAAACATGTGCCCAAAGGTAAACAAAGCTTAGTAGTCAGTGAACACCCCCCCCCTGCTCAGCACAGAGGTGCATTGCACAAACAGGCACTGCTGACCTCCAATGAGCTTACAAGTTCTCAGACTCACCCCCCTTTGATGTCAGCTACCTCTTCTATGGACACCAACATGGTTCTGTGCCTACACGGATGGGATCTGCAGACACGGATACCGATTTGTGCTGTAAGTAACCCCAGCTCATTTGCATAGGGATTGGTGCACACAACCTGGAAACAAAACAGTTCCCGACATTGCCTTCTTAGCAACAGAACCATTCCACCATTCTAGATACTCCAAGCGGGGTCCTATAATACATTACTGTCACATACTATTCAATTTCGTTTTTAAACTTTTATTTTTTTTTCCATAGTGGCATGTTTGCGCACTGTGGCATGCTGTGCAAACATACCCAGATTATTAAAAACAATAAAATTATTTTAAATTATTTTCCATATGGTTTTGGACACACAGTGGATAGTTTTGCACATATCTGACTCTCTGCTATGCTATTTCTGACCATCTTCCTGCCCTTTTACAGTCCCTGTTCTTCTTTTTTACATCCTGTACATGGAATTTTTCCATGTACACTACGGAAACCAACACAGGGTCTGCAGGACTGCCTATCTGCTCCCTGGATCACTCTACCTCCCTCATCTGAATGCAATTCACCTGCTTATCAGGTAATTTGCATGCCACGGATACTTCCATGTAGGCGCATGTGTGCACTCCACCCAGATCTGTTTACTGGATTGCAAACCTGCTTACTTTCATGTAAGCAGTGTGCCACTATACCTACATGGTAAAAAAGCCCATGTAGATGTTATTAAATTACCCCCATATATTTAGTTAGATTTCCTAATTTGTGTTTTGATTACTACATTTGCAATTTTTCATTGACTATGCCATGACAGATAGTGTCTTAGTGAGCATAATTGCTACCAATCCCTGCTACTTTTTTTAAATTAGTTGTTGACCAGGTAAGCCCATTGGACAAATTGTTACTTTTCAGAGGTGACAAAGTAGCACTGTCTGGTTAATGATTTATTTGGAGTTACACAGTAGGCAAATGGAGGTGAAAAGAGTCAAACCCTATACTCTCTGCACTGAAAGTATCTCATTAACACCCCCTAGCTTTAGTCCTCTGTGGTAACTGCTAGATCAGTATTTCACTCTTAGAATTGCAGTCTGGATGAATGTAGCCTGTATGACAATTTCACTGCTAATACAGACAAACAAACAAATAAATAAAAGATGTCTGTAGCTCAGTAAGTATCACACTTGTCTTTGACGCTAGAATAACTGGAGGCTGTGATTTCTTTTCCCATATCAGGTTCTTAGAATCATTATCCAGCATGAATGCTGTAGTATGGCATAAGGGATTGCTGTATAACTGAGGTGCTATCCTTTTGGTAAGATGGTACTCTGTGGTCCCTGCTGTCTGTTCTGTGTTGGTTGTAATTCAGATGGATGCAAAAGATCATATCTCACTTTTTGAAAAGAGTATGGGGAATTTCCCCAGTAATCCTGGGCAAATTTCCCCTGGTCATTATGAATGCCACCTCAAACTACCATGAAAATAGATATGCAGAGAAGGACTAACCAGGTTAACAGAGGTAAATAATGTAAAATAGATATTGAATTATAGATCTGAATTCCTTGAATGAGGATAAACTCATTGACCTTCTGATGTTCCTGCAGGAATAGTGATTATTTCACTTGATGAGTTGCTGAGATCACTTTTATTTGTTAATTAATTAATTAAATAATTAATTAATACATTAATTAAATAATTAATTAATTAATTAATTATGTGTTATAGGTTCATGTGCAAGTATTGGAATAGCTGCTCTTGACCAATTTAAGCCTAGTCAGTTTCACATTTTAATTTCAAAATAATCTATCCCATATGATTATAGATTGGCCTTACCCATTCCATGGTCAACAATTATATGTTATCCCTAATGAGAATAATTGGGATCATATCATAGGTAATTTGAGGGGACCCATGTATGGGATAAAGCATTTAGGAGCTACCTCTGTCAGTTAGTAGAACTGGGGGCAGTCCTGGGGTAATTTTTTTATTTCCCATCCAAAGATTTAAGTTATCCTTGAAGAGGGATGAACTTTGTTTTATATCGATGGGACGTCTGTTCCACAGCAATGGTATCCTCTGCAAGATGTACCTGTCCCTCCAAACCATTCCATGGCTATTGCAGAAGAGGTTTAGACCCTAGACCAAGTATTTCTGATCACATTCAGTTTTTCTGATCACATTCAACTAGTTGATGTGCAGTAAATCCATCAGCAATGGGTTAGAGGATGCCTTGTATGCCAGACACACCTCTTAGCAGTCTGTAGGATACTGAGTATAGTGACAGGGCTTTGAGTCAGTCCATGTAGGTTATGTTGTTTATGCCTTATATATTTTTTCTAAGGTATCTCTGTAGGTGTTCCAGTTGTGGCACATGTCTGGACAGATACATGCCTAAGGGGGCACTATATTCAATGATTCAATGATTGCTTACTGTACTTATTTCCTTGTTTCACTTGAAAGAAAGTTACTGTTTGTCATTTTTGCATTTAAGTTACCTGTAACACATTGCACTTAAGTTACCTGGCACTTGCTCACTAAAGCAATTATATAAGTCAGCACTAAAAATTAAAAGCACTACACCCGCACTCCCCACTGGCCCTGGTTTTCAATTATTAAGGAATTCCCAATATTATTCTAGCATGTCCAAAGGTCAGTTGTCAATCTCCTCTCTGGTCCAGCTGGTGAATCTGGGAATCTTGAGGCAATGTTACAACTGCCTCATGTACACAGACAACCCTCTCCTCCTCCCAACAAATTCCAACACATGTGAGAGATGCAACCATATAGCCAAACTGGAGGCTAAGCTCTCTCAACTCAGTACTGGCGTAATCAGTCAGGAGGAGAAGGAAACCACACTCACTACAATTCCAGTCTCACATAGACCTACCACGACAGCAAACCAAACACATAATCACACAAAAACATACTTGGAGGCTTTAAATAAAGATCTGCCGAAGCAGCAGACACCTCCAAAGCAGACACCCAAGCAGCTGCTACCCCAAAACAAAACACGTGCAACACATATCTCACAAAGCCAGTGTGCCAAACAGTCACAGCCCTTAAGACTAAACAACACACCTGATACACTTGTAATAGGTGACTCTATCAACAGGCATACTGACGTCCCGCTCACCAGGCTGAACAAGGAGAGGGTCACGGTGAGCAGCCTGTCGGGCGCTAGGATCTGCCACATAACACAAGCACTCAGGTCACTCCAAGGTAAGTACAAATATGACTCAGTCATTGTCCATGCTGGTGTGAATGACCTGAGACGTTCCTCCCTGGACTACATGAAAAGAGACATAAAGGAGCTCTCTGAGCATGTAGCCCAGGCCGGTATGACCCTGACCTTGAGTAGCATCTTACCCTCACCAAGAATGATGCCACAATATGAAGACAAGATGATCAATTTCAACAACTGGCTTAAGTACTAGTGTCATTCAAAGGGGATCCAATGCCTGTCAGCTTGGGATGATATGCTCGACAAGCCACGATGCTTCGCTAGGGACGGCTTGCACCTGTCACCCCTGGGCTTTCGGATATTGGCAAAGGCTCTTGCTACCCCATAGTGCCTTTTTTAGGCAAGGCTCAAAAGACAAACCCACCTCCATAGGTATCACAAGGGATAAGAAACTAAGAGTAATGCTACTCAACGCCAGAAGTCTAAACCTCAAGATGCACGCACTCAAAACTCTCCTTAGCATGGAGAACATCGATATCTGTGCAGTAACAGAAACCTGGTTCAGGGCTCCTGAGAGCACCCCAGCACTACCAGGTTATACCTCATACCATGCTTTTCGACCCCAAAACTTGGACCGAACCACAAAAGGAGGGGGAGTATCGATATTCATCAAAGATATCCACACCTCCAGGTTGGTGGCAAAGCACGAAGCATCAGAGACTATCCATGTGCAACTAACAGTGGGTAAAACTTCCTTCCAGTTTATAGCCTGCTACAGACCACCCTCCCAAACCCAGGAACCCCACTCGGCCTTCCTGAGAACACTGGAAAATATGAAGGTCTCTCCAAACACCATTATATTGGGCGACTTCAACTACCCAAACATAGACTGGGAGCATTACTCTAGCTCCAACACCCTAGCCCAAAGGTTCCTAGAATTTATAAACTCAAATGCTATGGAACAACTTGTTACCACTCCCACAAGAGGGGAAAACATACTGGACCTGATCATCACCAACATGGGGACTCTATGCTCCAGACCAGAAGTGTATCCCTCACTGGTAAGATCAGACCATAAACTAATCTCACTGGATATTCACATCCCGAACCCACCCCCTGCCCAGAAAACCACAGTGAAAAACTTCTAAAGCAAATTTCACACACCTCAAAACTGAGGTGGAATCCTTCAAAGCCCCCGGGCCTGTGGAAAATACAGCCCAGACCGCAGAATCCTTTATAAACGCATTCTATGAACACCTTCAGGAATGCATGGATCATGCGATCCCAAATAAAACCAAGACCCAATCCTCCAAAGGCAGACGTCCTGTCTGGTGGACCCCAGCCATAAACAAACTATACAATAGAAGGAGGAAGCTACTAAATGATAGAGCAAAACCCAAAAAGGGAAGGCATCACTGATCAGTATTAGCAAAAAACTACGGGCACACATAAAATTGTCTAAGGCCAGCTTCGAGAGAAAAATTGCACAGGACACTAAGGATAATCACAAGGCTTTCTTTAGTTATGTTAGAAACCTGGGTGGTAATTCCCAGATATGCTCAGAATTAGTCCAAAATGACAAAAAATACACCGAACCCACAGACATTGCCAACATCCTACCTGACAGGTTCAGCGCAAACTTCTCCCCCCGCTCCCCACCAAAAGGGCAAATATCTATCCCAGCAGAGTGCTGCCACCCTGACATCTCAGATGCTCAGGTAAGAGCCGCCCTCTCCAAAGCAAAAAACGCAGCATCAATGGGACCAGATGGTGTCCCGGGCTGCATCCTATATGAACTCCAAGAAGAGCTAAACCCAAACATAAAACTACTGTTCAATCTCAGCCTTACTACAGGATATGTGCCCAAAGAGTGGCTTACAGCAACAGTGGTCCCTCTCCATAAAGGTGGTGCCTCAATGGATCCTGGAAACTATCACCCCATAAGCCTGACTAGCTTGGTCTGCAAAGCTATGGAAAGGATCATCATGGACCTCATAAATAAAGATATTGGGGACCTACAAACACTGGATCCTACCCAGTTCGGCTTTGTTAAGGGTAGATCCTGCCTCTTAAACCTGGTTGATTTCTTTGAAACAGTCACCAAGGCCATTGACGAGGGGAAGGTGGTCCACACAGCCTACCTGGACCTCACAAAAGCCTTCGATACAATACCCCACTCAGGCATTATAGATAAGCTCACCAGCTTAAATATAAACCCCTATGTCACTAGATGGATTGCAAACTGGCTCAAGGACAGAACCCACATGGTTAGAATTGCTGGAGCCATGTCAGACTCCAAACCAGTTACAAGTGGTGTCCCACAAGGCTCAGTCCTGGGACCTCTCTTGTTCGGTATATATTTCTCAGAGGTACAGGCCAACACGGAAGGACTGTGGCTGACCAAGTTCGCAGATGACTGCAAACTGGGCACCATAATCGACTCTCCAGCCGACACAAGCATCCTCCAAAAGGGCCTCATAGAAACAGACAACTGGTGCCAGAGCCATGGCCTCAAGCTAAATGCCAAAAGTGTATAGTCATCCCTTTGGCAAAACAAAGTGCCCACAAATTACCACATAGGTGGTAATCCATTAAGTACAGAAGAAGTAATTAGGGACCTGGGGACCCAAGTTGATAGCAATCTCTCATTTGACAACCACGTGGCCAAAGTGGTTAGAAAAACATTTTATATAGCCCACCTAATCATGAAGGGATTCAAATCTAGATCAGGGGAGGTCATCGTGCCTCTTTACTCATCCCTCATCTGGCCCATAATTGAGTACAATGCCCCTTTTGGGATGCACCTTACCAGACACCTGCAGCAACTGGAAAGACCCCAAAATTACCTCACCAAGAGAATCAAAGGGCTCAAACAGATGCCATATGCTGCCCGGTTAAAGAAACTCCAGCTCTACTCAGTGGCATACCGCCTGTTCAGAGGCGATCTGTGCCTGACGTATAAAGCCATGTCCAACCCGGAATTAATGGACATGCTGCACCTCAGAAAATCCAAATCCCATCGAGCTACGCGCTCGAGAGACTTGAACCTCAGCACTGAAATAAATAGGACATGCTGGAGGGACAAATTCATAACCCAGAGGCTCCCTTCACTCTGGAATAAAATCCCAGTCCAGGTTAGGCAGAGTCCCTCATTGACTCTCTTCAAGAGGAATCTTGATGAGTGGATGGGAGATCGTAGGTTTACCCCGGGTATCACTTCTGTGTCACTGTTAGACAGAGGCACAGTATACTAACCTCGAAAAAGGGCATAGCAAAATAAATTTAAAATGGGTGGTGAAAGCCAAACACATCCTGGCTAGGCTTATAAATGCCCTAGGGCAGATAGCCTAGTATGAACCTATGAACCTATGAACCTAATGAGGGCTGAGTAAAGGGGGAGCATAACATCCCTAGATTTAGACTCAATCCCTTTGTTTATAAGCTGTGCAATACAGAAGGACTTTCTTACAGCAACAGACACATATTGGTCAAAAGTTAGGCCACTGTCCATATAACTTCACAAATCCCAAACAACTGGGTCAATTCATAAGGGCATATTGTCAGTTTGGCAGTTCCCTAGGGTACATGACTTCCAAACCATCCAGTAATGCATTTTTTGGCATTTAGTTTTAGTCCATGATTTGGCACCAGTTATTTATTTGGACAAACTTTTCTGCAAGATTGTTAAGTCATTTGGGGATTCATTGACTGCTCCTAGTTTGCAGTCATCTGCATACTTAGTCAGCCTGAGCCCTTTCACATTAGTTTTTACTTCAAAAAAAAAAAAAAAAAAAAAAAAAAAGTAGATGCCAAACAGGAGAGAAGGTCTGCTCTTGCTTATCTCATCAGCATATAGTTTTGTGTCTTTCATCGTAATACGTGCTTAATGCCTAACTGCTGAAACTATTTAAAGCTGATCAATGCCTGTAATTTTTTAGTGTTTCATGCTATTGTCAGTCTGCTCTTTTCAATCTCCCATTTGCATCTGTAAGAGTGCATTTTATATTTAGTAATCAATAAGGCAACCCCAAATGTGCTCCAGTTTCCCAAACTTTTTTGACCTAGTGTAATTGGTTTTACTACTCCATGATCAACCTTTGGAAAGCCTACAATTAAAAGAAGAACATGAATCAGCAATAATATTATCAACATTTTAGTTTATTTTAATCCTAAAGTGTTGTCATACTTTGAGAAATGTTTAAACATCAGTTGTAATTTGTACATACATTACCAAACAGGGCTATTTGGATTATATTGTTTAAAACCTGGCACTGTGAAAGAGTTTGTGCAGCTATAGATGCAGCTTTTTGCATGACAGTGTGGTGATAGATATTTTTGACTAACTGTAATTTAAGCTCCCCACTCAATGTTGTTATGTACTCTTAATGACACTAGTCATTCACTAACCTAGCAATGAGGTATTATGTTTTCTAGTCTGTGACCATCTTTATTATGAAAGAAAATATAGAAGTTTTGACTTGCTTTTTACTTACTGATGTTAGAATTGAAGCAGAGTAAAAACTTTTATTTCCACTAAAATGCCACAAGTTTCTGCTTGTTTGTAGGTAGTTACTAGGCTTGTAGTCTAGGGGACCATTGAGGAGCCTAGCCCAGATTTCCAGTTGCTCCAAGCACTGGCTGGTTAAGTGACTTGTTCAAGGTCAGACAGAAGCAAATGAGATTGGATATAATCAATTTGTGCACCGCAGGAACTGCAGCTCAGGGTCTTGAACTTCAAGCACCATGTTTTGTAATCAGCAGGTTCTATCTATTAATGTAAATAATTAAGTGGGGGTGAAACAGGGCCTTAAACTTATTTCAAAATAATAACTAATAACAGTAGATAGGTAAACTAGCATCCAGGGCAGCCCCCACGCCCCCTCAGAAATGTTCTTCCATACTCTGCTATTCTGTACTTTCAACACTTAGTTGCTATAACTACAGAGCACCAAACATTACAAAGATTAGTTCATTTAAACAGCAATGAATGTGATTGGCATTGTCCATTGCACTCCTAACAGCTTGTTCCTTGTTCAGCTGCCTTCTTCACCTCACCGTAGCTATGGCTACTAGCTCACATGATCCCTCTTTGCAGGGTACATGAAGAAACTCACAAAACAATCTTTATGTAAACCATTACCTGAGTGCAAAGCACAAATCAAAGCTTCAAAGCAAAAACCGAGGATGTTTATTTACCAATGGCAATTGTTTTCAGAGTCAGCTATATAGTATTTATTAATAAACTCCAACAATGCTTTGAATAGACAACTCCTGTTCTTAGACATGAGAACTTACACAGCTGCTGTCCTTCCTGTTTCTCACCTGATTAACCAGCACTTCAGTACATTAGCAAACATAGCCATAAGAGTAGCATATGACATATCTGAGTCTAAGCATCATTGCACTCTGGTGTCTTGAATATTGTATACTATTTTCATTACTGAACATAAGTGAAATTCTCACTACAGAAGCCATTAATTCATTTAAACTGACCAGCATTATACAATTACCAAACTAGTCACTGTAAGCAAAAGTCGGTTTGAAAATGACAGAAGTCTGTTTTCTGTGCGCTAGAAACAAGATTGATAGCAGATGGCTAAGAATTAATCCTGATCATTAGTTTTGCCTCTTCTTTGTGTACCCCTATATATGTTTGGGGGGTATTATGCATGCTGACTATTTAAACACAAGTTCTGTTTTTCTCTTCTATTAGTTCCAAATGTAGGCTATTTATAAACCACACTACGGCTTTTTAGTTATATTCCTAGCTGTAGGCCATTTGCATTATTAAAGAAATTGAATGAGACAGCAATGATAAATAGAGCTATCCTCAGTCTGTTATTAGTTGCCACCATGACTCATATTCATTAAGAATGCAGTTTTCTGCCCACTGTAAATTCACTGCATTCCTTTAATTGTATTACAGATATTAAACTTCCTACATTCCCTGCTTTTATGCCTTTTAATTTGGCTTAGCCTACAGAAAGTGCTGCCAATAAACTTAAAACGTTTTCTAAAAAGTATTGAAATGGAGTCTAGCCACTTACCTTGTTCTGTTTCTGTGTTAACTCTAAAACATACCATCTGCTGTCACATAACTGTCAAAGACCTGCCTTCTAGCATCTGTCTTTTTGCATTTTCTCTTTTGAACTGTTATTTTTTTAGGACAAGAATAATACCTTTATATGCTCTGTGGCTTTTAAGTATTAGAGGTTTTAAGCATGGTGATCTGCATGTCAAATCCACATTGTCTATATAAACTCCTGTTTGCTAGATTCAGATTTTTAAACTTTTCTTGATTTTTTTAAATCAACTTAGACTCTTGTTCCTGTTAGTGTTAACCTGTCCAATGTAGGCCATGCAAATCCACATCACAAGATGTTGTCATTACCACAGTTCAGAGGTTAAGCTTTTTAACTTTTGATATTGTTGGCAGAATAAGTTAAGGTTACCACCTATCCATCTTTTCAAGGGACATTCCCTCTTTGGGACATAAAACATTGCAAATGTCCTGAGATTTTAGGACAAAAAAAATCATAAGTTTTGTTTAATAGTTGCATACAACAGGTTAATTTGTATCTGAAACATCTAAATGATATAGGGAATGGCATAAGCAATTCAAATGCTACAAGAATAAGCTTTTATTTTGGCAGAAATGTGAAGTTCTGTTCTTTGCACTGACTATGGATGTGTTTTGCTTTGTAAAATCTCACCTTTCTAAAAAATGCCCCACTTTGGGGTGGTTAGCTAAGGTTAAACTATGCCTGGCTCCGCTGAGTCTGCTCTTCATATTTTCCCTTAGCACTAGTCAGTTCTTCCAGATTTAGCACTCAAATCAGTACTTTCGGACTAGCACTTGATCCAAAAAGAGACAGAAGCACAAACAACCTATATTACTTGATCCCTTACAGTTGTTTGTAGGGAACAGCCAAACTACTCTCCCCATCAGGTAAATAAGAATAAGTTCCGAAACTCTCTCTGGCATTTCCATGAGCCAGCTCCTAGGGTATTCTCTTGTTCACCTGATGAATATGGGTATCCTGAGGCAATGTCACAACTGCCTCATGTACACAAACAACCCCCTCCTCCTACTACACAACACCAAAATCTGCGAGAGATGCACTTACATAGTCAAACTTGAGGCAAAGCTCTCTCCAGCCACGACTGGATTTGGCAGTCAGGAGGAGAAGGTACCAACCTGCAACACCCCACTAACTGCACATAGACCCACCAAACATGCAACTGCAAACCCAACACATAGATACACAAAGACATATTCGGAGGCTCTAAATAAAAATCTGCAGAAACCGCAGACCTCCAAAGCAGACAAGCAAGAAACCTACACCCACTAACACACTGAAATCAACACATAACCTCCAAAACCAGTGTGCCAGACAACCACAGTCCTTAAGGCAAAACACCATACCTAACATACTTGTAATAGGTGATTCCATATTCAGGCACACAGATGTCCCTCTCACCAGGCTGAATAAAGAGAAGGTCACCATCAGCTGCTTGTCGGATCCAGAATCCGCCACATTACCCACGCACTCAGGTCACTCCATGACAAGTACAAATATGACTCTGTCATTGTCCATGTTGGTGTGAATGACCTGAGATGTACCTCCCTGGACTACATGAAAAGGGACATAGAAGAGCTCACTGATCATGTAACCAAGGCAGGTATGACCCTAGCCCTGACCGGCATCTTACCCTCACCAAGACTGATACCTCAGTACAAGGAAAAAAATGATAAATTTCAACAATTGGCTTAAGTTTCTGGTGTCATTCTAAGGGGATCCAGTATCTGTCTGCCTGGGATGACATACTTGACAAGCCTTGATGCTTTTCCAGAGATGGCTTGCACTTATTGCCCCTGGGATTCAGGATACTGTCAAAGGATCTTGCCACCACCATAGTGCCTTTGTTAGGCAAGGCTCAAAAGACAAATCCACCACCATAACAAGTACCAGCGACAAAAATCGGAGGGGCATGCTGCTCAACACTAGGAGTTTAAACCTCAAAATGCACTCTCTCGAGGCACTCCTCAACATGGAGAGCATCAATATTTGTGCAATAACGGAGACCTGGTTCAAGGCTCAAGAGAGCACCCCAACGATACCAGGCTACAACTCATATCATACATTTTGGCCACAAAACTCTGATCAAAATACAAAGGGAGGAGGCGTATCCATATTCATCAAGGATAATCACACCTCCAGACTGGTTGCAAAGTATGATGCCTTGGAGATCATCCAGGTGCAACTTACAATGGACAAAACTGCAATTCAGATTGTAGCTTGCTACAGATCACTATCCCTGACCCAAGACACCCACTCCTTGTTCCTCGAGATACTGGAAAACATGAAGGTCCAACCAAGCACCCTTATACTGGGTGATTTCAATTACCCAAACATTAACTGGAAAAACTACGGAAGGGCTAATACCTTTGCTCAGCGCTTCTTCGAATATATAAACTCAAATGCCCTGGACCAGTTTATTAGCACCCCTACGAGAGGTAACAATATACTGGACCTGGTTATCACCAACACAAGGGATAAATGCTCCACACCTGTGGTAAATTCCTCATTGGTCAGATCAGACCATAAACTCATCACTCTAGATATCCACATACCACCCTCACCCCTTCCCAGGGAAACCACGGTAAAAAACTTTTCCAAAGCAAACTTTATGCTACTCAAGACAGATCTGGAAAATGTTGTTACTCCCACACAGAATGCAAATATGATTGAATCTGCTGTATCCTACACAAAAGCACTCTACAAGCACATACACGAGTGCATGGACCGTGCTATCCCAAACAAGATCAAGACCCATTCCTCCAAAAAGAGGAAACAAATCTGGTGGACCCCGGCCATAAATAAGCTCTACAATAGAAGGAAGAAATTATTACAAAAAAAAGTAAAAACTCAGGAATGGAAGGGATCCCTGACCAACCTTAGCAAAAAGCTAAGAACCCTCATAAAAACCTCTAAGGCAAACTTTGAAATAAAAATCGCAACAGACACCAAAGACAACGACAAGGCATTTTTTAGCTATGTCAAGAACCTAAACTGCAACACTCAGATCTGCTCTGAGCTACAGCATAATGGTTCAAAAGTCATGGAACTAACTGATATCACCAGTATATTGGCAGATAGGTTCAGTGCAAACTTTACCTCACCCTCACCACCTAGAGGGCCATTATCCATACCAGATGATTGTGCTGCCCCTGAAATCACAGACACCCATGTGAAAACAGCACTCTCCAAAGCAAAAAACACAGCATCCATGGGACCTGACAGCATCCCAGGCTGCGTGATACATGAAC
The DNA here is from genome assembly GCF_019279795.1 of Protopterus annectens. Taxonomy (NCBI): domain Eukaryota; kingdom Metazoa; phylum Chordata; order Ceratodontiformes; family Protopteridae; genus Protopterus; species Protopterus annectens. The sequence continues at coordinate 958,019,735 of NC_056730.1, read as the reverse complement.
TCCAAAATGAATTAATCCCGCACTTTAATACCATGTTTAACCACGGCCTCACCTCAGGCTATGTGCCCACAGAGTGGCGCATGGCAACAGTCATCCCACTCCACAAAGGAGGTGTCACCACTGACCCTGGGAACTACCGCCCCATCAGCCTGATGAGCCTAGTCTGTAAGGCCATGGAGTGCATCATCATGGAACTCATAAACAAAGAAATTGGGAACCTACAAACTCTAGACCCTACCCAGTTTAGGTTTGTAAAGGGACGGTCATGTCTCCTCAATCTGTTTGACTTTTTCGTAAAGGTCACTGAGGCAATAGATGAAGGGAAGGTGGTCCACACAGCATACCTTGATCTTGCCAAGGCCTTCAATACCATTCCCCACTCGGGAATTACAGACAAACTCACTAACCTAAACATAACCCCCTATGTAACAAGATGGGTTGCCAACTGGTTCATGGATAGAACCCATTCGGTGAGAAAAGAGAAAGCTAGAGCAGACTCCAAACCTGTGACTAGTGGAGTACCACAGGGCTCAGTATTGGGACCCCTCCTGTTCGGCATCTATTTCTCTGAGGTATAAGCAAACACAGAGGGATTATGGCTAACAAAGTTTGCAGATGACTGCAAACTGGGAGCCATAATTGAGACTCCTACTGATGTAGACATCCTTCAGAGGGGTCTCACTGATACAAATACATGGTGCCAAAATCACGGCCTCAAGTTAAATGCCAAAAAGTGCATTGTCATACCTTTTGAGAAAAAACAATTACCAGTGAATTACAACATAGGTGGCAGCCCACTTATCACAGAGAGTGTGATAAGAGACCTAGGGACACAGGTGGATAGTAACCTCTCCTTCGACAACCACATCGCTAAAGTGGTTAGAAAATCCTTCTACATGGCCCATCTTATCACAAAGGGGTTTGCATCTAGGAATACGGAAGTTATTCTCCCCCTCTACTCATCACTCATTAGACCCGTAATTGAATACAATGCCCCATTCGGGATGTGAACGGAGCGAAAGTAATAAAACACTCAAAAATTAATGAAAATACATATCTTTAATTATCAGACCAGTTTCGGCAATAAAATGCCTTCTTCAGTGATACAAAGCAAAAGAACAGATGCAATACTTCATGAGTATTTATAAGTATGCCCAACCAATGAAAATCACAATCTTGCCACTGTGAAATGTGGTAGGTTCCCACACCCAAAATTTCAGTACCAAGTGTAAAATAATGATAAACATGATCTCAAATAAAAGAATTGTTGTGGAACCATGAATTCATAAAATAAACAAGAACAATTAGAATCATTAATCTGTAGATGATAATGTGTACAGGAAAAAAATATATATTTGTATATCTCAAAGAGATAAAAAAGTTGTGTAATAATCCACTAGACTAACCATATGCACATAATTAGGACCAAATTAATACAGAAATTACTACACCTAAAAAAGTAACCCAAGTATTATTGACCTGATGAACTAACCAGTACCTGATGGGCATAATAAATCATAATGAGTAAGTACATAGACACCATAAACATGTGCGTTCACCATAAAAAATTGTGGTTACTAATGATAACCATGCAGTTCCTGATAAGAAGACATCAGATAAGGTATCCACTGGAACCTGAAAAACATAAATATAAGAATAAATTGTTGTAAAGAATCATGTAACAACAACAATGAATGACATATAGCATATAATATAAATGCTTATAAATGGTCATTCAAACTTGGTGGGAAGAAAGCTCCCAATGTATTAATCCAATACTTTTCTTTATGATTTAGGATGCTGTGCCATCCTTGAGGATTATTCCGATCACCTATGATCCTGTCAATAATCATGAATGTAAACTGAGCCTGTGGATGCTTCAAAGTGTGACGAAAAAGGGCATTGTGCTCTTTTTTATTCTTGATGTCACTTCTATGTTCATTGATGCTTGTTCTAAGTGGTCTGGACGTTTGACCAACATAGTAGGCCGAACAATGACAAGTGGCTAAATATATCACCCAGCTGCTACTGCAGTTCCCAAATATTTTGCAGTCGTACACTTTACTTGTATTCTGACTAGTGAATTGTTTAAATTTGCAAATCTGTTTACAAGACCCACAGTGACCACAGGGAAAAGTTCCCACCAATTCATCCCCAAACATAGTTAATTGTCTATAAATTGCCCCCCCCCCCCCACACTTTCCCTATGTTTGAAGTGACTGAACAGTGAACCTAATGTTTTTCCTCTTCTATAGCTAAACTGACACTGAGATCCCAAAAGTTGTCTCAGCTGACCAATGGCCAATAAAATGTTCCAATGTTTGTTTATAATGCTCCTGATTGCATTATGATTTCTACCATAGGTTGTCACAAGCCTTATAGAAGATGTAGTTGAATTCCTGGGCTGTGTCTTATATTGTAGTAACATCTCTCTATTCATCCACAAAACACACTTTATTGCACAAAGAAACACTGAGGTTGAGCGCTTTCACCTGTCACAATACAGATTTCATCAGAACCAGATGAAATCTGTATTGTGACAGGTGAAAGCGCTCAACCTCAGTGTTTCTTTGTGCAATAAAGTGTGTTTTGTGGATCTTATCGGCTTTGAGTGATTTGGAGTTACACTGTTTCTGCATATTCCCTGCACGTTGTGACTGATCCGTACTTTTTTTATCTCTCTATTCATATTTGTGGACCAATCCCAAGCCTTAACAATATCTGGCTGTTTATAACCTCTATTAACAAATCTCTGGAACAAATCAAGACTGGCTTTCTCATATTCCATATTTGTGGAATTAATGCGTTTCATCCGCATAAATTGAGACTTAGGTATGTTTCGGATGGTGCGGCGTGGATGCATGCTAGAAGCATGTAATAAGGTATTATATTGGGGATATTTGCGGAAGGTCTTGGTATTCAAAGTATGATCAATGTTCCTAGTAACAGTAACATCCAAAAAGTTAATGGATTGTAAATTATATGTAACCGTGAATTCAATTCCCCAAACATTACCGTTAAGATATTCCACAAATTCTTGCAGATATGTAGTATCCGCCCGCCACACCATCCAGCAATCATCTAAATATCGACGCCAAATGTCAATATCCACCAGATATATGTTATGTAATGGTTCATAAATCATGCATTCTTCAAAGAAAGCCATGAAAAGATCGGCATAAATAGGAGCAAAGGAGGCTCCCATTGCCGTACCTTGGAGCTGCCAATAACATTCCCCTTGAAAATAAAAAAACGTTTTTGTTTAATACATGTTCAGTCATACAAACGAGTAGTGTATTAAATCCTGGAGAATATATGGCAGAATGGTCTAACCAGTATTGTAGTGCCTGCAGTCCCGCCCAATGTGGAATACTAGTATATAAGGCCTTGACATCTAGTGAACGCATGAGCCATGTAGGTTCCAACTGTGTGTCCTGTATGATCTGTAAAAATTGTGTTGTATCTTGTATTCTGGCCCTGACCAAACTCAATAGAGGTTTGAGATGTTGAGTGAGAAACATGGATAGTGGTTCAGTCAAGGAACCAATGCCCGAGACAATAGGTCTACATGGTGGATTGGAAAGCGATTTGTGAATTTTGGGGAGAAGATACAAAATTTGTTTCTGTGGGTCCTGAACAGTAAGATGCAAAACACTAGTCCTGTTAATGATGCCTTCCTCATCAGCTAGATGCAAAAAGGAATCAATCTCCTTTTTAAAAACCGGAGTCGGGTCCATGTCCATATGCATATAGCATTTAGTATCAGAAAGTTGTGATCTGCCCTCACTGAGATAACCACTCATATTCATAACCACCACTGCTCCCCCCTTATCAGCTGGTAAAAATACAATATTGTGATTGTGACGTAATTGTTGTAGGGCTGTTATTTCCGGAGATGACAGATTGTGACCAAGTATTGAATATTCCCTGTGTTCAAAATGTAGATCTCTGAGTACAGATTGCATAAAAATGGAAACATGTTTGTTCATGGGCGGCTGAAAATCAGATTTGAGAAATCTGAATTCAGTAGATCTTTGAGGCTCCTTATCATGAAAAAACTATTTAAGATTGAGATTACGACAGAAACTGGTAATGTCATTTACAATTTGATATTCATCTGAGAAAAACCCAGGTACAAATCCAAGTCCTTTATTCAAAATTTGTTCCTGTTCATCAGACAATGTTGCATCAGACAGATTTAAAACATTTCGATATTCAAAATTGGTTATGTTAAGAAGTTCTGTATCAATCCCTCCAGGGAGTTGTGTTTTGTGACTATTTTTGTGTTTGCGTCCACCTTGATGCCTGGTGCCATTTTTAAAGGGACAGTAATATTGGGTCTTTTACGATTAGGTGATTCTCAGTGTCCGGTACTATCATTATCAGTAAATGAGGAATCTTCCCCTGATGTGCTTGTATTAGACCTATCTCGAGTATTTAAAATAGACCTTGGTCTTTTCCTTGTCCTAACTGTTGTGGACCCCTGATCAGCATCCACAAATCTGATAGTCCTTTGTGCCTCAAATGGGCGTCCTCTTTGATAGTCTAAGCTATCCCTATTACATTTTCTAATTTTCCTTTCCTTGGTTATTGTCTCATGGTTTGTCAATTCCTTGGATAGTTTGTTAATAGATTGTTGGAATGTGGAAATGGACTCAAACATTTTGCATTCCTCACACATTATTCTAACCCCACTGAGGTTAGTATCTACCATCCTGCCATAATATTGAGCCAATATTTTAACAAATAACATGGATGCCTTTTGGAGAGCTTCTTTCCATTCCTGATTTAATTCCTCCTCTGGTCTTCCTACTTAAGGGTTGTAGCCGGACCCTAAGGCCCCTAGGAGTGATATTTTTACTCAAATACGCACAAAACAGTTTGAGGTTCCAGATGTTAGATCTAAGATTTTTTAAACCCTTAGTTAGGGAATGAAAAGCCAAATCACTGTCTTGGGGTAGTTGTTGTCCAGACTCAGATGGATTACTGCCTGGCGAGGAACCAATACCAAGCATACCGATATCCTCCCGATCGGCACATAATCCTGAAAGGATCTTGTCTAAATCCATGCTGCTAATATATGGATGGTGTTGTTCAAAGTACAAACAAGCCAGAGAGAACAATCAGTGAGGGTCCAAAATTCTAATATCAAATTATATGGATGCTGATCAGGGCGCCACACACTATTATAATAGGACTTATTGAAAAAATGATAAAAACTGATGAAAATCAAAAACTAGAATAGGTCCCAATATAGCACAATTGTAAATCCTAACTAGTCTGGATGATCATCCAAACACCTGAAACCTGAATGAAGGTAGTAAGCAGTTGGATAATTGAACCTAATGTGGGTTAAAATGCCACACAGTTCTGCATCAATAATATAAATCAATCTTAAACATAAATCAAATAACTGTGAAACAACAAAATTCTACAGCTAGTTGATACCCTATATACTAATATATAAACTGAACTACCACGGTACCCCACAGGCCTGATGGAATCCCATGAGGTGATCAACAATCTGATGCTCAGCAAAATTAGGAATGGAAGATACAAATCAACAGTAATATGTACTGAAAAATCACAAGAAATATAGTATAACTGGAAATGTGTGATCTCACCTAAATCAGCCCTAATGGGTTAGTAAATGCTAAAAATAGCATAACAGATCCAACTATACAAATAGGATCAAAATATTGAAGTGAGAAAACATACATAAAGTTGAAACAGCCCTCCAGATACCAATGTGGCTTGTACTGGCTAAATATCACTGCTTAAGAGGATGACCAAATCAGTGACCAACATGTAAATGATTCAAATGAGGCAGTGCTCAATATTCACTAGAAGTTGATTTCTAACCTGGTGTTATAAAAATAAGGGGCAATTGGTCTGACGTTCATTAACCCTGATCAATATGATAGCAAGTATTCTCCTTTGCACAGTAAAAAACAGCTGTACCAAAATAAATATAGGGTAGCAATTATTTAAAGCAAGACAAAAATTGCCAAACCACAATGGATATGTCTAGAAATTACATAAATGTTGTAAACAGAAAATAAGTAGTCCTTATTATGGAACCAGATGTTCGAATATCAGCATTCCCCTAGAGCAGCAGGAACTTGCAGTACCTCATTCGACTCAAATATGGTGTCCATGTTCTTATTAAGGCAAACACATAGATCAAATGGTAATCCACCAAAAGAACACAGTCGATGTCCCCAATATACAATTTATGTAATGATAAATCCTGCAAATAAAATGCTGTAAGGCTTCAAACACGAACTATGCCCCCACAATATCTGTATAGTAAAAGGATAGTCGTGAGACAGAACAAATCCCTATATTTACTCAATGACTGTTGGAAAACTATTGATAACCCCAAAATACTGTTTATATGATCAAAAATCTTGAAAATAAAATGCTGTAAATCTCAAAACACAAAAAGAACACATGCAATGTTCATATAAAAGAGAAATAGTCATACAACAATTCCCTATGTTGACTGAACAACCTTAGAACATTGTGACAAATCATTAGACCCAAAAAAATAAGTAATGAAAAATGGAAAAGCAGGACTATATTCCATATACTGGAACCAGATGTTGAAGTGCAAGAATTCCCCTAGGACAGAGGAAACATACAGTACCTCATTCGAGCCAAGACTAGTCCAAACAGTGTCCTTATTCTTGTTAAAGCGGACACATAGATCGAGAAGTAATCCACCAAGAAAACACAGTCAATGGCCCCAAAATGCAGTTTCTGTAATAATAAGTCCTGAGGATAGAGTGCTGTTAAACTGCAAACATGAACTGAGCCCCCACAATATCTGTATAGAAATAAGGTAGTCGCGAAACACAGCCAACCCCGTATTTATTCAGCAATCGTTGAAAAGCTGTCGATAGCCCCAATGTGTTGTTGATATGGTAATCAATCTTGAGTATGGAATGCTATGAAGCTGGTGCACAAAAAAAGCACCTGCACTATCCGAATAAAAGAGAAATAGTCATTAAACAAAACAATTCTCTGTATTAACTCGGCGACCTGTGAAACACTGTGGCAAGTCCGAAAAACCAAAAAAGGTTAAATAAAACACTGTTCTTGTTGGATCCCGACACATAAAAAGTTCAATCACATAAGGCATCCAGTATTCCTATTGGGAAATGTAAATAAATCCAACCTGTCACAGAATCCACGCTAAAAGCAATTCAAAAGTCCCAGTAGAGATGAGTCATGCGTATGATTATTTTCACCAACGTTTTGGAAATCCTAGTATTAGCACAAATTTGTTGTGTTTTTTACATCTTCGAGTGGCAGTATGGTTCACATTTCTGTGGATTATCTTCTATTGGAATAAATGAAGCTGGGTTACCGTCTTGTATATTCGCATTTGGGCCTACGCATGACTCATCTCTACTGGGACTTTTGAATTGCTTTTAGCGTGGATTCTGTGACAGGTTGGATTTATTTACAACATTTCCCAATTGGAATACTGGATGCCTTATGTGATTGAACTTTTTATGTGTCGGGATCCAACAAGAACAGTGTTTTATTTAACCTTTTTTGGTTTTTCGGACTTGCCACAGTGTTTCACAGTTCGCCGAGTTAATACAGAGAATTGTTTTGTTTAATGACTATTTCTCTTTTATTCGGATATTGCAGGCGCTTTTTTTGTGTCTCCAGCTTCATAGCATTCCATACTCAAGATTGATTACCATATCAACAGCACATTGGGACTATCGACAGCTTTTCAATGATTGTTGAATAAATACGGGGTTGGCTGTGTTTTGCGACTACCTTATTTCTATACAGATATTGCGGGGGAACAGTTCATGTTTGCAGTTTAAAAGCACTCTATCCTCAAGACTTATTATTACAGAAACTGCATTTTGGAGCCATTGACTGTGTTTTCTTGGTGGATTACTTCTCGATCTATGTGTCCGCTTTAACAAGAATAAGGACACTGTTTGGACTAGTCTTGGCTTGAATGAGGTACTGTATGTTTCCTCTGTCCTAGGGGAATTCTTGCACTTCAACATCTGGTTCCAGTATATGGAATATAGTCCTGCTTTTCCATTTTTCATTACTTATTTTTTTGGGTCTAATGATTTGTCACAATGTTCTAAGGTTGTTCAGTCAACATAGGGAATTGTAGTACGACTATTTCTCTTTTATACGAACATTGTAGGTGTTCTTTTTGTGTTTTGAGATTTACAGCATATTTTTTTCAAGATTTTTGATCATATAAACAGTATTTTGGGGTTATCAATAGTTTTCCAACAGTCATTGAGTAAATATAGGGATTTGTTCTGTCTCACGACTATCCTTTTACTATATAGATATTGTGGGGGCATAGTTCGTGTTTGAAGCCTTACAGCATTTTATTTGCAGTATTTATTATTACATAAATTGTATATTGGGGACATCGACTGTGTTCTTTTGGTGGATTACCATTTGATCTATGTGTTTGCCTTAATAAAAACATGGACACCATCTTTGGGTCGAATGAGGTACTGCAAGTTCCAGCTGCTTTAGGGGAATGCTGATATTCGAACATCTGGTTCCATAATAAGGACTACTTATTTTCTGTTTACAACATTTATGTGATTTCTAGACATATCCATTGTGGTTTGGCAATTTTTGTCTTGCTTTAAATAATTGCTACCCTATATTTATTTTGGTACAGCTGTTTTTTACTGTGCAAAGGAGAATACTTGCTATCATATTGATCAGGGTTAATGAACGTCAGACCAATTGCCCCTTATTTTTATAACACCAGGTTAGAAATCAACTTCTAGTGAATATTGAGCACTGTCTCATTTGAATCATTTACACGTTGGTCAATGATTTGGTCATCCTCTTAAGCAGTGATATTTAGCCAGTACAAGCCACATTGGTATCTGGAGGGCTGTTTCAACTTTATGTATGTTTTCTCACTTCAATATTTTGATCCTATTAGTATAGTTGGATCTGTTATGCTATTTTTAGCATTTACTAACCCATTAGGGCTGATTTAGGTGAGATCACACATTTCCAGTTATACTATATTTCTTGTGATTTTTCAGTACATATTACTGTTGATTTGTGTCTTCCATTCCTAATTTTGCTGAGCATCAGATTGTTGATCACCTCATGGGATTCTATCAGGCCTGTGGGGTACTGTGGTAGTTCAGTTTATATATTAGTATATGGGGTATCAACTAGCTGTAGAATTTTGTTGTTTCACAGTTATTTGATTTATGTTTAAGATTGATTTATAGTATTGATGCAGAACTGTGTGGCATTTTAACTCACATTAGGTTCAATTATCCAACTGCTTACTACCTTCATTCAGGTTTCAGGTGTTTGGTTGATCATCCTGACTAGTTAGGATTTACAATTGTGCTATATTGGGACCTATTCTAGTTTTTGATTTTCATCAGTTTTTATCATTTTTTCAATAAGTCCTATTATAATAGTGTGTGGCGCCCTGATCAGCATCCATATAATTTGATATTCGAATTTTTGACCCTCACTGATTGTTCTCTCTGGTTTGTTTGTACTTTGAACAACACCATCCATATATTAGCAGCATGGATTTAGACAAGATCCTTTCAGGATTATGTGCCGATCGGGAGGATATCGGTATGTTTGGTATTGGTTCCTCGCCAGGCAGTAATCCATCTGAGTCTGGACAACAACTACCCCAAGACAGTGGTTTGGCTTTTCATTCCCTAACTAAGGGTTTAAAATATCTTAGATCTAACATTTGGCACCTCAAACTGTTTTGTGCATATTTGAGTAAAAATATCGCTCCTAGGGGCCTTATGGTCCGGCTACAACCCTTAAGTAGGAAGACCAGAGGAGGAATTAAATCAGGAATGGAAAGAAGCTCTCCAAAAGGCATCCATGTTATTTGTTAAAATATTGCTCAATATTATGGCAGGATGGTAGATACTAACCTCAGTGGGGTTAGAATAATGTGTGAGGAATGCAAAAAGTTTGAGTCCATTTTCACATTCCAACAATCTATTAACAAACTATCCAAGGAATTGACAAACCATGAGACAATAACCAAGGAAAGGAAAATTAGAAAATTTAATAGGGATAGCTTAGACTATCAAAGAGGACGCCCATTTGAGGCACAAAGGACTATCAGATTTGTGGATGCTGATCAGGAGTCCACAACAGTTAGGACAAGGAAAAGACCAAGGTCTATTTTAAACACTCGAGATAGGTCTAATACAAGCACATCAGGGGAAGATTCCTCATTTACTGATAATGATAGTACCGGACACTGAGAATCACCTAATCGTAAAAGACCCAATATTACTGTCCCTTTAAAAATGGCACCAGGCGTCAAGGTGGACGCAAACACAAAAATAGTCACAAAACACAACTCCCTGGAGGGATTGATACAGAACTTCTTAACACAACCAATTTTGAATATCGGAATGTTTTAAATCTGTCTGATGCAACATTGTCTGATGAACAGGAACACATTTTGAATAAAGGACTTGGATTTGTACCTGGGTTTTTCTCAGATGAATATCAAATTGTAAATGACATTACCAGTTTCTGTCATAATCTCAATCTTAAATTGTTTTTTCATGATAGGGAGCCTCAAAGATCTACTGAATTCAGATTTCTCAAATCTGATTTTTAGCCGCCCATGAATAAACATGTTTCCATTTTTATGCAATCTGTACTCAGAGATCTACATTTTGAACACAGGGAATATTCAATACTTGGTCACAATCTGTCACCTCCGGAAATAACAGCCCTACAACAATTATTTCACAATGACAATATTGTAATTTTACCAGCTGATAAGGGGGGAGCAGTGGTGGTTATGAATATGAGTGGTTACCTCAGTGAGGGCAGATCACAACTTTCTGATACTAAATGCCATATGCATATGGACATGGACCCGACTCCGGTTTATAAAAAGGAGATTGATTCCTTTTTGCATCTAGCTGAGGAGGAAGGCATCATTAACAGGACTAGTGTTTTCCATCTTACTGTTCAGGACCCACAGAAACAAATTTTGTATCTTCTCCTGAAAATTCACAAATCGCTATCCAATCTACCAGGTAGACCTATTGTCTCGGGCATTGGTTCCTTAACTGAACCACTATCCATGTTTCTCACTCAACATCTCAAACCTCTATTGAGTTTGGTCAGGGCCAGAATACAAGATACAACACAATTTTTACAGATCATACAGAACACAAAGTTGGAACCTACATGGCTCACGTGTTCACTAGATGTCAAGGCCTTATATACTAGTATTCCACACTGGGCGGGACTGCAGGCACTACAATACTGGTTAGACCGTTCTGCCATATATTCTCCAGGATTTAATACACTACTCATTTCTTTGACTGAACATGTATTAAACAAAAACAGTTTTTATTTTCAAGGGGAATGTTACTGGCAGCTCCAAGGTACGGCAATGGGAGCCTCCTTTGCTCCTATTCATGCCGATCTTTTCATGGCTTTCTTTGAAGAATGCATGATTTATGAACCATTACATAACATATATCTTGTGGAAATTTCATTTGTCATTGATATTTAGATGATTGCTGGATGGTGTGGCAGGCGGATACTACATATCTGCAAGAATTTATGGAATATCTTAATGGTAATGTTTGGGGAATTGAATTCACGGTTACATATAATTTACAATCCATTAACTTTTTGGATGTTACTGTTACTAGGAACATTGATCATACTTTGAATACCAAGACCTTCTGCAAATATCCCCAATATAATACCTTACTACATGCTTCTAGCATGCATCCACGCCACACCATCCGCAACATACGTAAGTCTCAATTTATGCGGATGAAACGCATTAATTCCACAAATATGGAATATGAGAAAGCCAGTCTTGATTTGTTCCAGAGATTTGTTAATAGAGGTTATAAACAACCAGATATTGTTAAGGCTTGGGATTGGTCCACAAATATGAATAGAGAGATGTTACTACAATATAAAACACAGCCCAGGGATTCAACTACGTCTTCTACAAGGCTTGTGACAACTTATAGTAGAAATCATAATGCAATCAGGAGCATTATAAACAAACATTGGAACATTTTATTGGCCAATGACCAGCTGAGACAACTTTTGGGATCTCAGTGTCAGTTTAGCTATAGAAGAGGAAAAACATTAGGTTCACTGTTCAGTCATTTCAAACATAAGGAAAGCGGGGGGGTGGGCAATTTATAGACAATTAACTATGTTTGGGGATGAATTGGTGGGAACTTTTCCATGTGGTCACTGTGGGTCTTGTAAACAGATTTGCAAATTTAAACAATTCACTAGTCAGAATACAAGTAAAGTGTATGACTGCAAAATATTTGGGAACTGCAGTAGCAGATGGGTGATATATTTTGCCACTTGTCATTGTTCGGCCTTCTATGTTGGTCAAACGTCCAGACCACTTAGAACACGCATCAATGAACATAGAAGTGACATCAAGAATAAAAAAGAGCACAATTCCCTTTTTCGTCACACTTTGAAGTATCCACAGGCTCAATTTACATTCATGATTATTGACAGGATCATAGGTGATTGGAACAATCCTCAAGGATGGCACAGCATCCTAAATCATAAAGAAAAGTATTGCATTATTACATTGGGAGCTCTCTTCCCACCAGGTTTGAATGACCATTTATAAGCATTTATATTATATGCTATATATCATTCATTGTTGTTGTTACATGATTCTTTACAACAATTTATTCTTATATTTATGTATTTCAGGTTCCAGTGGATACCTTATCCGATGTCTTCTTATCAGGAACTACATGCTTATCATTAGTAACCACAATTTTTTATGGTGAACGCACATGTTTATGGTGTCTATGTACTTACTCATTATGATTTATTATGCCCATCAGGTACTGGTTAGTTCATCAGGTCAATAATACTTGGGTTACTTTTTTAGGTGTAGTAATTTCTGTATTAATTTGGTCCTAATTATGTGCATATGGTTAGTCTAGTGGATTATTACACAACTTTTTTATCTCTTCGAGATACACAAATATATATTTTTTCCTGTACACATTACCATCTACAGATTAATTATTCTAATTGTTCTTGTTTATTTTATGAATTCATGGTGCCACAACAATTCTTTTATTTGAGATCATGTTTATCATTATTTTACACTTGGTACTGAAATTTTGGGTGTGGAAACCTACCACTTTTCACAGTGGCAGGATTGAGATTTTCAATGGTTGGGCATACTTATAAATATTCATGAAGTATTGCATCTTTTTTTTTTGCTTTGTATCACTGAAGAACGCATTTTATTGCCGAAACTGGTCTGATAATTAAAGATATGTATTTTCATTAATTTTTGAGTGTTTTATTACTTTTGCTCCGTTCACATATCTGCTGGCCAACAGTGTTTTCTATGGTTCATTCTGGCCGTGCACTACCTACGTGCATAGCATAGTGTTTGTTTCCATTCGGGATGTACCTTACAAGACACCTGCAACAATTGGAGAGGCCTCCAAAGTACCTCACTAAGAGGATAACGGGCCTTAAACACATGCCCTATGCCACGAGGCTAAAAAAACTCAAACTATACTAGGTCATGTATGGACTACTCTGAGGTGACCTATGCCTAACATACAAGGCTATGGCAAACCCCGAATTGCTGGAAATGCTCCATCTAAGGAAAACCCAATCCACCAGAGTTACATGCTCAAGAGACATTAACCTGACAGCAACAATACACAGGCCATGTTGGAGGGACAGATTTGTGTCCCAGAGACTCCCCTTGCTCTGGAATAAGGTCCCCATGTATGTCAGGCAGATCCCCTCACTAGCGCTTTTCAAGAGGAAGCTTGATGAGTGGATGGGAAACAAGAAATTCACCCCGTGAATCACGTTTGTGGCCCTGCTCGACAGAGGTGCAGGTAACTAAACCTCATGGGATGCGAAAGTGGAAACATTTTGGCTAGGCTTAATTATGCCCTAGGTCCAATAGCCTAGTAACTACCTATGAACCTATAAAGCTATGAAAAGGTGGCAATTCTAGAATAAGCCTATCTATTTATTTTATTTTATTTTCTTCTATTAAAACTCTTTAGTCAGGTAAGGAGCCAATCCATAGACCCTTTTCAACCATGACCTAGGCCACAACAGTAAAGGTTGATACAATATAAATGAGCAATTTAGTGTAGCTGTTAATCAACATGTCATTGCCCAGTGGAAGGAAACCAGAGTACTTAGAGAAAACTCACAAAGCAATGAGGAAAACATGCAAACTCTAAGCAGACTGTCAAATCATAATACAACCATGAATGCTAGAGTTATGACACAGAGATTGTAACAACTAGCCACCATGCATAGTTTAGGGGCAGTAGGTTCTAATTAATACAGGCCATGTAGTTGACCTTTATCATACAGACCAAAAGATTGTTTCTAGTTGCTGTTAGGGTTGCCAGCTGTCCGTTTTTTGACCGGACTGTCCGGTTTTCAAACAAATTGTTTGGTTAACAAATATCATCAAAACTGGACTTGTGAAGTCTGGGTTTTGTGCCACCACCAACGCCGTGAGAGCCCTCCCACTTTTACAGTTGCAGCAAGTGCAGCACAGGTTGATTGCGGTGTTAGTGCCCTCTTCTCCTTTAAGTTACGGCTTACAAAAATCATCATGCGTTCGTGCTTATTACAACAACATGCACACCACTAGCTTGGAATGTAAATCTAATCACATGCAAATTTTAAGCTAGCTAAGCCTAAGCAGCCAGTTCCATGATTCATTGATAGTTTAATTATGAAGCTTGGAGTACTGTGCACTAGTCAGGATTTTAAAGGTGGATTATGTTCAAAAAGAGGACCAGAGTGTTCCAACAGAAGAGACCGGAATCTAGCGATGATTAAGAGGATGATCGCAAGACATGTCAGTCAGTCAAAGGAAGAAGATACAGTAGAGGAAAAGGAGGTGGGGCTGCTCAATATAGCCAGCTGTATCAGCGAAGAGGAATGCAGTTCCAAACCTAAGAAACAGCATGTTGCACCACGAGAAGAGAGAGGAGGAAGACCATGGTTCAGGTGCTGGCAATGAGACAGTGGCCTCTGATGAAAATGACATTTAGAAGTGGGCTTGCTGAGTTATGAGGATGAAAGCGAAGGTACTTAATTTTGTTTGTTTTTGCAGACAAAAAAATAAATGTAAGCTAAATCATGAAAGAGCACACCAGAAAAGACAGCTTTTCGTTTTGATATGCGGACAAGGGTGTATTCAGAATATTCCATTTTGTACTTACAATGTCATAGTGTCCCCCCTACTTTTTTTTGCATTTAAAATGTGCGCATTTCATCAGATCCTCTTCAGTGTGGGTGCATAATTTTCAGTAGAAGCCTTCTACAGCTAAAACAAAGGTTGTCTTTAGAGTAATATTTGTATTTCTGAAAAGGTTATGCACAAATAGTTTAGAAATATTCTTGCATCAGTACATATTTTACGAGCGATATTCAGAAATATAATGGACACAGCTGAGTACAGAGAGCATGCAAGTTGAATACAAACAGTATGCCAGGCTATCCTTGTATGCAGCAGCAGTAGTAGTACTACCATAGCTACATATATGACTAATGAAAAGCTCTCCTTTTGAAAAACTGGAGTTGGCATACTGGCATGGTGGTTCACAGTGTCATGGTTGAAAAAGACTAGCAATAAGCTTGATAATAAATAATACCTGACTTGATTGACCTGCAGTGATACAGGGTACTGGCTTAGAGGGGGCAGGCATTTTATAAGTAAAGTGCGTAAGTGAAAGTTAAGTGAGTTCCACTATATGAGCTGCTTACTTGTGGTACCCAGGTATAGATAGCCTTTGTGAATGGCTTTACTATTTCCCAAAGGATCTTCTCAATTCTGCCTTGGGTGTCGCCAACCCCTAACTAATATAATCTTCTTCTGGGTGTTTTCATCTTTTATGGGGAAGGGGATCCATGTTAGGCATGCCCTAATCATGATGCTTCAAACAGTGTGAATAGTAAATATGTTGCTTGCACAGTGTCCCGTTGTTCACTTTTCTTTGTTTAGCAAATGTGTATCAGTGGTTTGTGCTATAAAATTTGAAATAAATGTTTTAAATTAAATCCAAATATCTGTAACTGTAATCACTGTAGAAGTAAAGCAAAAGACAGTATGCACACTGAGAGTTTTGAACAGTGTGTATGGCAGCTGGGGAGAACTCGGCTGAAAGCAGGCATCCGTAACAGAAAAAGAGGGCGTTCTCATCAGATGATGTCACAGTGATGTCACAAAATGGGCAGAACATGGATGGGAGAGGGGGTGGGTATGGGTGGGGTTATGGGTGATGTGAGGTGCGTGATCTTAGTCCGGTTTTAGCCACAAAGAAAACTGGCAGCCCTAGTTGCTGTATCTGCCCATGCAAGCTCACATTGTGTAAGTTGTACAAAGATCTGCAACAAACTGCCTTATGCAAAGTGAAAGTGAAAGGATGAGTCATTCAAATAAAGTTACACAGTTCTGTTTTACCGGCACCTATTAATTCCACTCAAAAAAGACCAGAAACTTGGCTAGGGTGAGGAGAAGGGGGCAGCTACCCTAGGTGCAAGGTGCTAGGTGGTGTGATTGGTAGATGCCAATCATCTGATAGTGCAGTATTGATATTCATATCCATAGTGGCATTTCTGAGTACAGGTACAGAAATTAATTCTGTACAGGGCAGGATTCACGAAGGCTTGCACGGAGTGTAAGAGATGTGTAATACTCCATGCAAGCCTCGCGATCCAGGAACAGCCCGAAACTCCGTGTAAGAGACCAGCTAAAACGTCTCTTACACGGACTGGGCGTGGATATGCCAAATACCTCACTTGCAGCCAAAAGGTATGCAAATGAGGTATATTAGCGATCCACAAAGCAGAAACCAGCCCGTGTAAGAGATGTTTTAGCTGCAGAAATGTACTCAGTTGACAACTGAGTACATTTCTGCAAAAATCACAACGGAGCCATGTCAGCTCGAAATAAAGGGTGCATATGTGTCAGGTAGCATGCCAGTGGCCAAATATGTGGCCATTGGCAAGGTAACCCGATGCAAAAATTATAAAAATATATATATTTTTGTTCGGCCGATGTTTAAACGCAGCGCAGCCCCGCGCAAACGGGTCGCACTGTACAAAACATAAAAATTAAGGTTATAAATCCACAAATGTGGGTTTTATGCAATACATGGAATGACAATGCAGGGACCAGCAGACCAAAAACAACATAGCCACCGTGTAGTGGTTGCTAAGGGGGGAAGCTGAGTCTAAGACATGTAACTAAGCATTAGTAGGCAATCTCATGTAAATAAGGGTTAGGATACTGAATCCCACAGTCCCATAGCAAATGAGCACAGTCTGAGTAGTGTAAGAGATACATAAGGGGGAGGAATAGAGTAGGAGATAGGTGACATCACAGGGGGAATGGTAGAAAGAAATGCAGTTCATTGGAGGTCAGTGTAACATGACAGATGACAGACACAGATCAGGAAAAGAGGAGTGCCACAAGATAAGCATGGGAAAGTCAAGAAATGGAAGGTGTACACTGTTACTTACACCAAAGTTTCTTGCTGGGCGTGCATGCACACGTGTGCACGCCATGAAGCGTGAGTAGGGCAGTGTGCGCGCGTGTAAGGCAGACTGAGCATGTGGGAGCGTGTTGGTAGATGTTTAACACTGTTTGCGCTGGTGTGCGAGCGTTTTAACCAGAATAGGCAGATTCTGAACCATGTAAGCATATGTGCGTGCGTGTAAGCCACTGTGAGTGTGTTTCTGCTGGTATGCACGCTGCTCCCCCCTGAGGAAACAGAAAGGAAAAAGGAAGCAACAGAATCAGTAGGAAGCTAGCAGGAAATACTGCTGGAGCTAGCAGGTGAAAACAATTAGAAGCAGGTAATTACACAGGCAGAATAGTAGCCCAGCCCAGCACTTAAAACTCTGCAAACAGCAGTGCAGGATGTTTCTTTCAGGAGGCACTGCAAGACAGGAGTAAGCTATTAGAAGTGAAAACTGAAAAAGCTGAACTCAGAGCAGAAATGTTAGGGGCTGCCATAGCTGTCATAATGAGACATAGGCGACTTGCTGAGGGTGGTGACAATGCAGATGGTGCCAGACAACCCACAGTGAGGAGACGGAGAAGAGTGTACAGGCCCAGGGTCACCTACCACGGGTTACATGAGCTGGAGATTGTAGAGCGCTATAGAGTGGACAGAGAGCTCCTGCAGCAAATAGTTGAGCTGTGCAGGTCACGCCTCACTCACAGAACCAACAGAGGGGAACCCATCCCAGTGGAAACCAAGGTATGTGTTGGCCTAAGAATACTAGCAACAGGTACCTTCCAAAGACCAACTGGTGATATGATGGGGATATCACAGGCATCAGCCTCCAGGGTACTGCACCAGTTACTGGATGCCATGTCAGCACATGTCGGTGATCATGTATATTTCCCCAATGCCCGTGAGGTATTGGCCAGCAATATGCATCTTTTCCAGCAAATAGCGGAATACCCTGAGGTAGTGGATGCAATAGACTGCACGCACATAAGCATCAAAGCACCAGCTGGTGAGCGGGGCAGGGCCTACATTAACCGCATGGGCTTCCCCTCCATCAACTGCCAGGTCATGTGTGATGCCCAGGGCATAATAATGAATGTGTGTTCTGGCTGCCCTGTGAGCTACCATGATTCCCACATGTGGCATTTGACGCAGCTGTACCAGACATTTGCCAATGGGGACATCCCACACGGACACCTAGTGGGGGATGCAGGTTATGCGCTGGAGCCGTGGCTGATGACACCCATCAGAAACGCACACACACCTGAACAGGAACGCCATAATGAGGCACATGCACAAACACGTAATGTAATAGAGCGTGTGTTTGGGCTGCTCAAGTCATGGTTCTGGTGTCTGGACACATCTGGTGGAGCCTTGCAGTACACACCAACTACATGTACCCAAATTGTCATGGTATGTGCTATGCTACATAATATGATCTTGCGAAAACAGCTGCAGCAGGACCAGCATAGGGCTGGGCCAAACAGCCCCCCACCATTGCCAAGGCCATCACAGGCAGAGCGTGACTCGGAGGAGGAACAACCTGAGCCTGCCCCAGTAGGCAGAAGGAGGTGTGCCCAGTATGCCCTGGCCTTGGCAAAGAGGCAATGCATAGCACATACACTGGCTCAGTAGGAACCCTGGGAATGATACCCCCTCTGACTCACTCAAATAATAACAGGGATGCCTAAAATGACATGACCTGCTCACAAACATGTGCAGGGAGTGTAATATGCACATCCGACAGAGGCAGCCCTGCAGCACCACCCGAGGCATGAATGCCATGTGTTAAGTAAAGTAACACCATTTACTATATGCACACCTGAGGATCCTGACTAACATCCACCCTCACCAAGCATGAAGCCACAAAATGACGATGGGATGATCAATGGCAATAACTGGCTGAAGTAATGCAGTTAGTCAAAGGGGAGCCAATGTGTTTCAGCCTGGGAAGACATGCGGAGCATGACATGATGCATCACCTGCTAGGGGTGGCATGCACCTATCAGTCCAGGCCCCATGGATACTGGCAAAGGCTGTCAGTACCCACAGCATGCCCTGAATAGGTAAGTCTCAAAACACAAACCCACCTTCATAGGTACCACAAGGGATAGGAGCCTAGATGTAATGCTACCCAATGCCAGAAGTCTAAACAGAAAGATGTGTGCAGTGTAAACACACACAGTATGGAGAATGTTGATATCAGTCCTGTAATAGAAAACTGGGTCAAGGCTCACATCAGCACCCTAACACTACCAGGTTACACCTCATACTGTGCTGTACAGCCGCAAAACATGGAACAAGCTACAAAAGGAGGATGACTAGCAATAAATGTCAAGGATAACCACACCCCCATGTTGGTACCACAACATGAAGCAGCATGGATTAGCCATGGTCAAATACCAGTGGCTAAAACCGCCTCCCAGTATATAGCCTGCTGCAGACTACTGTCCTAATACCAGGAACTGCACCTGGCCTATGTTGGAATACATGAATATATCAAGCCCCCCAAACCACATTATATTGCTTGACTGAAAATACCCAGACATACACTGGGAGCATTATACTAGCACCAACACAGTAGGAGAAAAATTCCCACAATCCATAAACCAAAATGCCCAGGAACAACGTACCACTCCCACAAGAAGGGTAAGCATACTGGATGTGATAATCAGCAACATGTGTACTGGATGGCAAGATGAGAAGTGTATCCCTCACTGGTAAGACCAGACCATAGAGTAATCACACTGGATATATACATCCTGACCACAGTCCCTGGCCAGAAAACCACAGTGAAAAACATGTGTAAAGCATAGGTTGCACCCCTCCAAACTGATGTGGAATCCACGAAAGGCCCTGTGCAAGTGCAGCATATGGGACACACCGCAGAATATGTTATACAGGCATTCCATGAACACAGCCAGGAATGCTTGGAGTATGTAATCACAAATAACAACAAGACACAATGCCATACACGCAGGCATCTGGCATGCTGGACTCCAGCCATTACCAAACCATGCAAGAGAATGAGGAAGCTACTACATGATAGAGCAAACATAAAAAGGGAAGTAATCACTGATCAGTAGTATGGCAATAAAATATGTCCACACATACAATCCACTAAGGCCAGCCACAACAAGTAGAATCTGTGAATCCAGAGGCAATGTGACACCTGGCCCAAGTACACAGACAACCCACAACTCCCCCCAATAAATACAAATATATGTGAGAGATGCAACCATGTATCCAAACCGGAGGCTGAGCTCCCCCAACTCAGTACTATCAAAACTGGTCAGGAGGAGAAGGTAACCACATACACCACAAACCCAGTCCCACATAGACCTATCACAACTGTAAACCAAACACATAAATACAGAAAAACATTCCCGGAGGCCCTAATTACAAACACACCACACCAACAGAAGCAGATCCCAAGCAACCACAACCTCCAAACATAGCACATGCAACACATAGTACACAAAGCTGGTGTGCCAAACAGTCACAGGCCAGAAGTAGAAACAACATGCCTGATACAGTTGTAATAGGTGTCTGTATAGGCAGACACACTGCTGTCCCACTCACCAGACTGAACAAGGGAAAGGGTACAGTAAGCTGCCTGTAGGCTGCCACAGTATGCCACATAACACAAGTACGCAGGTCACCCCAAAGCAAGCAGAAATATGATGCACTCATTGTCCATGCTGGTGTGAATGACCTGAGATGTACCTTCCTGGACTACATGAAAAGAGACATGGATGAGCTCTCTGAGTATGTACCCCAGGCCAGTATGACACTGACCGTTTGCAGCATCCAACCCTCACCAAGAATGATGCCACAGTATAAACAGAGAATGATCAGCTTTAACAGGTGGCACAGTTACAGCTGTCAGTCCAAGAGGGTCTAATGTCTGTCTGCTTGAGATGTCATGCATGACAAGCCATGCTGCTGTTCCAGGGATGGCTTGCACCTGTTACCCCTGGGTGTCTGGATACTGGATAAGGCCTTTGCCACCTCCATAGAGCCGTACATAGGCAAGGCCAAAAAGACTAACCCACCACCCTAGAAAACATAAGTGGTAAGAAACATAAGGGTAATGCTGACCAATGCCAGATGTGTAAACTGCAATATGCATGCACCTGAGGCACTTCCCAGTATGGAGAACATTGATGTCTGTGCAGTGACAGAAGCCTGCTGCAAGCCTACTGATAGCACACCAGCACTACCAGGTTATACCACATATCATGCGTTATGGCCCCAACACCTGGACCAAAACATCAAAGGAGGGGGAGTATCCATATGCAGCACAAACACCCATACGGCCAGGTAACTGACAATGCATGAAGCAGCGGAGACCACCCATGTGCACCTAAGTGTAGTCAAAACTGCTGTACAGTCTGTAGCATGTGACAGACCACACTCTCACACACAAGAACCCCACCCAGACATCCTGAAGACACTTGACAGTATGAATGTCCCACCAAATACCAAACAAGGTACTCACAAATTACCACATAGGTGGTAAACCATTATGTATGCAAGGAGTAATCAGGGACCTAGGGACACAAGTCGACAGTAACCTGTCATGTGACACTCACAATGCCAATGTGGCTAGGAAGACTGTCGATATTGGACACCGTATCATGAAAGGATTCACATCTACATCAACAGAGGTCACTGTGCCCCTCTACTGTTCCCTTATCAGACCCATAATCTAGTACAATGACTCATATGGGATGTACCGTACCTGACACCTGCAGCGGTTTGGAAGACCTCAAAGGTACCCCACCAAGAGGATAAAGGGTGTCAAATATATGTCATGTGCTGCCTGGCTGTAGACACCCCAGCTGAATGCAGTCACTGACTGCCTACACAGAGGCATTGTATGTCTGTTGTACAAGGCCATGTCCAACACAGGAGTAATGGACATGCTCCACCACAGGAATCAAAGCCATTGGAGCTGTGAGAGTGACAGATGTCAGCCTCAACACATAATGAAATAGGATGTGCTGAAGGGACAGATACATAACCCAGAGGCTCACCACACCCAGAAACAGGATCCCAATCAATATTAGGCAGAGCCCCTCACTGACACCCCTCAACAGGAATATTGCCAAGTGGATGGATGATCGTACATGTACACTGGGGGTCTTCACTGTGTCACGTCCAGACAGAGGCACATTAAAGAAAATCATAAATAGCCACAATAGTCACATAGCAAGGGGCGGCGAAAGACACACACACACTCTGGCTTGGCTTACTAATGCCCTAGGGTGGATAGCCTAGTATGAACCCATGAACCTATGAAGATACAAATTGTACAGGACACTAAGGATAATCACAAGGCTTACTTAACTGATGGTAGGAACCATGTTGGGAATCCACAGATATGCTCTGAATCACACAGATATTACAAACAACATACCAAACACACACACATATTGCCAACATACAACCTGACAGGTGCAGTGCAAACCCCCCCCCCAGAATGCAAAATATCTATCCCAGCAGACTGCTGGTCCCCTGACATTGCAGATGCTGAGGTAACAGCCATCATCTGCAAAGCAAAACACACAGCAGCAAAGGTATGTCATGGTGTCCTGGGCTGAGGCCAACATGGACTCCAAGAATAATGGAATGCCAAATCACACTACTGCCCAATGTCAGCCTTACCACAGAATATGTACCCAAAGAGCAGTGTACAACAACAGTGGTCCTTCACAACAAAGGTGTTGCCTGAATGGATACTGCAAACTACCACCCCAGGATCCTGACAAGCTTGGTCTGCACAGCTATGGAAAGGATCAGTATGTACCGCAGACATAAAGCTATCGTGGACCTACTGATACCAGACCCTACACAGTGTGGCTGTTGTAACTGCAGATCCTGCCCCTAAACATGTTTGACCCATTTGAAACAGTCATTAAGGTCACTGATGAGGGCAATGTGGTCCACACAGCGTAGCTGGGCCATGCATATGCCTCCAGACAATACCCTACGAGTTCAGTATGGATATGTTCACCAGCTTAAATATATACCCCAATGTCAGTAGAGGGGTTGCAAACCAGACCAAGGACAGAACTGACATGGTCAGACATGCTACATCCATGTCAGACTACAAAGCAGATATGAGTGGCATCCCACAAGGCTTGGTCCTGGGACCCCCCCGTTCCGTATATATGCCCCATAGGTACAGGCCAACACGGATGGACTGTGACTGAACATGTATGCAGAGGAGTACAAACAGCCCACCATATCCGACCTCCAGCTGACACAAGCAACCCACAAAAGGGCCAACTAGAAACAGACAACTGGAGCCATAGCCATGCCAGCAAGCTAATTGCAGAACTGTGTATAGACAACAACCATGGATATACAGTAAGTGCCCACAAATTACCACACAGGTGTTAACCCATTACATACCTAACATGTAATGAGAGACCTGGGGACAAAAGGTGATAGATATCCTGCACTGGACAAACATGTGGCTGTAGTGTTCGCAGAAACATATCATATACCCACCCAATCATGAAGGTTGTCAGATGTAGATAAGGGGAGGTCACTGTGGCTCTGCAGTCATCCTTCATCAGCATCACAATTGACTACAATAGCCCCTGTGGGATATAACTCAGCAGACACCTCCATCAACTGTAAAGTCCACAACAGTACCCCACCAGGGGTAGCAAAGAGCATGAACAGATGCCATGTTTTGCCTGAGTAAACAAACTGCAGCTCCACACACTGCCATACTGCCCAGCCAGAGGCAAGCTGTGCCTGATGTATGAAGCCATGTCCAAGCTGGAATCAATGAACATGCTGCACTTTGTACAATCTGAATGGCAGTGAGCTATGCACATGAGAGACCTGAACCCCAGCACTGACATACATAGGACGCTGTACAGAATGATCCATAACACAGAAGGCACCCCCACTCTTGAGTAAACTCCCAGTACAGGTTAGCCAGAGAGTCACCTATCAACACCCCTCAAGAGGAATCCCGATGAGTGGATGGGAGATGGTAGGTTAACCCTGGGTATCACTGTTATGTCAGAGGTAGACGGAGGCACAATATACTAACCATCACATATGTCATGGCAAACTCCAGTTACAATGTGTGTCGAAGGACAAACCCACCCTGTGACTAGCATCAGAAATGGCCTAGGGAACATCGCTAGTGTTTGCCAATGTCCACCTATGTTGTGGAATACACCACCAATGTTGGACAAGCCTGGAGTAGGTAGTCCATATCTGAACATAATGCAACATGGTCATATGTGCACAACTGGCCCCTACACAGTCTGTTGTGCTCACTATGAAGATGTCAAGCAGTGATAGGACTAAAGCCCAGGATACTGTCCACCACAGTGAAAGTACTGAACCAGTACACTATACAGTACTGCAGTGTTAGGTCATTATGAAAGGATGTTGACAACTGTATGCAAAGTATCCCATGCAATCCCTGCAGGCACAGTATAATCCCTGTTGTGGCAGACACAAAGCAGTTGGCCAGTTAGTACACAACATGACACCCAACACACAACCATAAACATGAGATATTGTTGAAGTTCACACACACCCAAATATGTGGTGGACTTCAGAGTTCAACATATGGAAAGCTCACACTGGGCATGCTTGCACACTTTGATAAATGAGGCATATGTCAGACAACATGCCATGGAAAGGCTGAACTGGGCATGCTCACACACTTAAGCCATATCTCCGTCTAGCAGTTGGCCACACATATCTGGTATTTGTACATGTCATTCCAGGAACCAACCACAACACAGAAATCTGCCCAGTGCACACAGTAAATGACTACAGAGACATAAGTGATATAGTGGATCGCCCTCATATTCAAACATCTTCCACAGATACACAAGTTGTTCATAGGAACAGGGAATGTTATGGCAATAAAGACCTGCAAACAGTATAACAGCACAGCAAATATTGTGCATCTGACAATTGAACATATGCGTGTAGAGGTCAATACTAGCCTTGTTGCCCTAGGGAATGACAGCTTAGCCAGAGTGTGCTTGGCATCTGCATCCCCAGTACAGTAGGCTACTGTGCCACTGTAAAGTAGGTCACATAAGGCAATGTGTGAGGCTAGTGAGCTGTGCCTCTGTCAAGCAGGGGCACAGTGGAGATACCAGGGTTTGAATGTGCTAAGCCACAGCCATGTTGTTGGCGTGTGCTGGAAGAGGGTTGCTGAGGACCTCTAACAGTAAGTGGCCGTCAATAACAGACTGAGGGGTGCCCTATCTGCATTGTCTGGACAATTCCACTGTCAACACTGTGTTGTGATGATTATGTGGGAATGAAGTGACGTGCCGGTACTGTTCACAGATGTCCTCCCTCTGTGGGCTACAGCTCTGCAATGTATTAGCTCACTCTGTCTGTTGGAGGGCTCATATATGGCTGGTGTACACCTGACAGGTGTCTTGTTGTGGAGCAGTCATGGGTATATGTGGGATAGCATGATCAATGCAAACCTTATACATGCTCATAGAATGCAATTGTCAAGGATTATGCACAGTGGCCAGTATAGTCCCCCAGCATGGGTCCTTCGAAATCGTCCACCCCAGTCTTCACAAGTGTAGAGTCTGCTTGTGCTAAATACAGTTTGTTTGCAGTGAAAACCTTGCCTGGGGGTGGGGATGTGATATGGATGTCCAGGGAAAGGTGGGTATGGTCAGATATCAACAATGGTGGTCTACCTCTGGTGTGGAACAGTGAGTACCCATGTTGCAGATGGACAGGTGAAATATGTATTCCCCCATGTAGCTGTGGTGTGTGGTTCTGCCATAGCACCTAGACCCACAAATTGTAGTGGCTGTAGGGTAAAGTGGTAGAGGCCTGAGTAGTTCTCACACACAATATGCCTGTACCTGATGTTAACAACTGGAATGGTGTATGTGAACACCTGCATATCCCGGCACTGTTCCCAGGGAAGCAAAGTGTGTGTCCTGGATGTGGGAGTGGTGTTCTGGACTGGTTGTGTTGTGTGTTACAGGTCCTGTGGTCATGAAGCATGGTATAGAACATAACCTGCCAGTGCGATGTGCATATCTGACCCTGACGTAGGTGGCTGCAAATGCATATATATGCTATCCCCCACCTGACAGGTAGTACTAGATGTACATACCTCTGTAGAAATAAAGATGTCAACACCCTATAAATACTGCAGGTGCAGACCAGATGCCCAGTAATTTGGATAGCGCGCTCTGCTAATGCATCTCCCTCAAGTGTCATAATATAGGTAGGTAGGAGTTCGAACCATGCAAATGCTCAGTGTGTGTGTGTGTGTGGGTGAACGGGGTTGATGTGTGTGCAAGTCTGTGTGAGGGAGATGTCCCTTTTGGCAACTGTGAAAGCACTCTACAGGATGCCCATTCCCCTATCTCAGCACAGATGATGTCAACACCGTATAAGTACAGCAGGAGAATAAAAACCTCCCAGTAATTTGAATAGCACGCTCTGCTAATGCGTCTGTCATGAGTGTCATAACATAGTTAGATAGGGGTTGGAATTCTGCATCTGCCCAGTGTGTGTGGAGGGGGGTTAGTGTGTGTGCATGTCTGTGTGAGGGAGATGTCCCTTTTGGCAACTGTGAAAGCACTCTACAGGATGCACATTCCCCTATCTAAGCATGGATGATGTCAGCACCCTATAAGTACAGCAGGAGAAGGGAAACTTCCCAGTAATTCGAATAGCGCACTCCGCTAATGTGTCTGTCACATGTGTCATAACATAATTAAGTAGGGATTGGAATCCTGCATCTGCCCAGTGTGTGTGGAGAAGGGTTAGTGTGTATGCAAGTCTGTGTGAGGGAGATGTCCCTTTTGGCAACTGTGAAAGCACTCTACAGGATGCACATTCCCCTATCTAAGCACGCATGATGTCAGCACCCTATAAGTACAGCAGGAGAAGGGAAACTTCCCAGTAATTCGAATAGCGCACTCTGCTAATGCGTCTCTCTCAAGTGTCATAACATAGTTAGGTAGGAGTTTGAAACCTGCAAGTGTGTGTGTGTTTAGATGTGGGGAGTTTGTGTGTGTGGAATTCTGTATGAAAGACATGTGATTTTTTGCAATCAGGAGATCACACTACATGATGCACATTACCCTTTCCATACACTGATGATATCAGCACCCTATACATACAGCTGGTGAAAGGACACCTCCCAGTAATCCAAATAGTGCACTCTGCTAAAGCGTCTTTCCCAAGTGTCATAACATAGTTAAGTAGGAGTTTGAAACCTGCAAATGGCAAGTGTGTGTGTGTTTGGATGTGGGGAGTTTGTGTGTGTGCAAGTCTGTATGAAAGACATGTGCTTTTTTGCAATCAGGAGATCACACTACATGATGCTCATTACCCTTTCCAAACACTGATGATGTCAGCACCCTATACATACAGCTGGAGAAGGGACACCTCCCAGTAATCCGAATAGCGCACTCTGCTAAAGCATCTTTCTCAAGTGTCATAACATACTTAGGTAGTGGTTTGAAACCTGCAAGTGTGTGTGTGTTTAGATGTGGGTAGTTTGTGTGTGTGCAATTCTGTATGATAAACATTATTTTTGGCAATCAGGAGATCACACTACATGATGCACATTACCCTTTCCAAACACTGATGATGTCAGCACCCTATAAGTACAGCCGGAGATGAGGAACCTCCTAATAATCCGAATAGTGCGCTTCACTAATGCGTCTCTCTCACGTATCATGACATGGTTAGGTAGGGGTATGAATCCTGCAAATGGCAAGTGTGTGTGTGGGGGTAGTAGGGTGTGTGTAATTGCAAGTGTGAGAGAACAGATCCTTTTGGCAAATACTACAATACACCAGATGCTGCATATTCCCCCAGTAAACACAGGGGATGTCACCATACTATCAGCACAGCCAAACAGGGCTAGTTGGCCAGTAATGCCAATAGTGTGCTCCACTACTGGGTCTGTTACCATTGTCAGAGTACAGATAGGTATGTTATGGAAACCCACAACTGCCACGTGTGGTTGTGTCACACATTATGACCTTGTGTGGGTCTTTGTGCATAACAATGCATGTCATTGCCTAAACCAGCAATGGCAATGCACACATGATGTATGTGTGTGACACATACACATACATACCTGTGACCTGCAGTAGTTCCATGTGTGACACGTGCCTCGAGTGGATAAATGGTATTTGCAATGCATAACAATATGACTGTGTCTTACTGTGCAGGGGCCGCACATGGTATGTGTCTATACAGTGTGGGTGTATATGGTAAAATACCTACAGCAGGGGATACACATCTGGTCTGGACCATATAGTCTACATGTAGTTGATGTACAGGTGCTGCATGTTCCCACCTGTTGTGGGAGAGGTAACATGTTATTTCACTGCAATTCAGTGACCACATGCTGGGAACCTTCCAACTAGTGTGTTGTAGCTACAGTAATGCTCACGCACAATGTTTGGCTGGATGCAGTCCAGCCATATATAGGCAATTCTTGAGACTGTCATATTGCCAGTGTTGTTATGGAGGATAGGTGGGTTTCCTGTGTATGGGAGGGTTGTGTGTGCCAGGCTATGAACCAGAAGGCAGTCCGACACACTGTTAGCTGCACATGAATAGGCCCTGATGCTTTGTGCTGTGCCAACAACCTGGAGGTGTGTGTATCTGTGGTGCCTTGGGATACCACCCCCCTGTCCATGTGTGTTACATGTGTAGGGGACGACAGGCATGGTATGAGGTATAATCTGGCAGTGATGGGTTGCACCTGTGAGCCGTGAATCAGGACTCTGGTACTGCACAGACATTGCAGTTCACCATGCTGAGGACAGTGTCCAGTGCATGCATCTTGTGGTGTACACTGCTGGTGTTGTGTAGCATCACTGTTAATGTCCTATCCTGTGTGATACCCATGGAGGTGGCTATGTAATCCGTGTCCTGCAGCATAAGGCACTATGTGTGTATCAAGGGGCTTCGCCAATATACATTGGCCCATGGATGTCACGTGCAAGCTGCCCATCACAAATCATTGTGGCTTCCCTAGCATGTAAGCACATGTTGACAGCCAGTGGATACCCTATGAATGACATTGGAGATTGAGCAGAATGTAGACATAGAACACCCATCCTACATATAGCGGTAGCATACCTGGTGAGGGTATGATGGCAACCAAGATCAGGCTCATACTGGCCCATGCCACATGCTGAGAGACCCCTTCTATGTTCCCTATCATGTAGTCCAGGGAGGTATGTCTCAGTTCATCCATAGTGGCATGGTCAATGACTGAGTCATATGTGTCCATGCCTCTGACTGACCTGTATGCATGTGTTTTGTGGTGGACCATAGTGCCCCACAGGCATATCACTGTGACCTTCACCATGTACAGCCTGTTGAGCGGGACCCCACTGCAGCGGCCAAGAGAGGTACCTGGCACATCTGTAGCAGGTGTGTTGTGTCGCCCTACAGGTTGTGAGAGTGTGGCACATGGGATGTGTGTGCCTTGTGTGACATGTGCTCTGTTCCGACGTAACGTATGCCTGTGTGCCAGCTACGGAGGTGTGTGATGCTCAGGCAGGATGCTATTCTGAGTCTCCAAGTATGCCCCAGTGTGTTCAGATTGCTGTCAGTGCGGGTCTATGTCTGACTGGTATTGTAGTCACTGTAGTATGTCATGCCACCTGACAGGGTATGGCATTACTGGGTTCAGAGTGCTCAGTCCCCAGATTGGCTATGTGGTGGCATCCCACACATGTGTTGTACGTTCCTGGCCAGGGGCGAGGGTTGACTGCATACATGTGGCAGCTGTGACATTGCCACATGACTCACATAAACCACAACTGGACCATAGAGGTGATTCACAGGTTACCTTTGCACATGCTATCATAGTAGTGTGATTGCCATGGTGATTACCAACACATAGGGCCAATGGGGAACAACATACTGAAGGTGTGTATGTGTGGGTGTACTGCTACTGATTTCATAGCACTGGCATATATGACTGCACACGTGGGTAAATACCAGGTAAGACATGTGCAATGTGTCACAGGCAACGTACATGTGAACAGGACAGACAGTGACGTTCTGTCATGTGTAAACTTGACATACATATTGTACGCTATGCAGATGTCACTAGGAGTCCACAGAAGCACTGTAACTCTGCATTGCAGATGGAAGCAGTGTTCCAGGGAACCCCAAGCGAACATGCATGCAAACAAAGCTACAATAAGCAGGGCTGGAAGTAGTCCATTGTACAACAAAGAAGGGGTAACACTAACAGTGGGTAACAGTGCAAATATGTAGGCACTATCAACATGTACCCAGGAATGCACAGCTCAGATGTCCATGGTAGAACTGATATTATGTCATAGTTAATTGTGATTTGGATTACATTGGTACTGCACACATATCAATATGCGCAAACATCCACATTGCATAGTCATTGTGGGCAACTTGCCACCATTACTGTACATGTCCATCATTGCGTATCACTACTTGCGTTAGCTTCCCCCCTGTGCTACCCATGTATGTGGCTATCTGTTGACATCCTTACCACCGGTATGCAATAATGTGCAGCTGTTACACTTTGGTACGTACTATGGGTGTAGATAACAATACAGGACAGTCATACGGTTACTGCATCAGGCATGCTGGGATATACACACAGTCATATCAGCACACTGTACTGTTACCAACATGATGCTACTAATACACTTTTATGTAGTCACCCTGTGCATCAGCAACGTGTTTACCTGTTCCTGCACTGATGTTGGAGATTGCAGGAGGTGGCACAGTTTCATCATATGCACAGGGTGTGAATTAGGTATGCCTGAGTCTGCCACTGATACCACCAATTGACATGTGTGTGTATGTGTGTTGGTGAGGGACAGCAGTACAGGGTGGGGCACTGTTGGTGCAGTGTGTGCATGTATGTGGTAGCCCTAGGTGTTAACATTTCGCATGTGTGTATGCACGCACACAGTTCCACCTCATGGCTGCCATATACAGGAGTTTGTGGACAGCCACAGACTGCACCTGGCAGGTCATACAGATCAGTGTCTGTGGGCATGGACATGGTACCTGTGCCTGGCAGGGGTGCTACGGACCGTATCCGGTACTAAGCCAGACTGGGTACTGTCATCAGAAGTGGGAGTGTGTTGACTGGACCCTGTTGGGACTGTTCAGAGCCATGTGCACGTGGTCTCCTGGGGCGTTCCGATGACAGCACAGACCCAGCATTGCTGGGGCTGCTGCTGGCACTATGGGGGTGTCCGCAGGCCTGTTGTTGTCCACGCCGACTGCCAGCTGCTGCTGTTGCTGGCATACGGCCACGTTGACGCCGCAACCACCCACCATTGCCCTGGCTCATGGGCATGTGGTTGTGGAACTGCTGTAATATGTCCCCACAATGTCTGTCTATGACATCGGTGAAATTACGGATAACATCCGCGATGTCACGCATACTGTCAGTCATGGCTGTGCGACATGCTCTCAGCTCCCTCAGACCCTGTCTGGTGTACCTTTCCATACGCAACTGTGCCTGCATGACAGCCCAAAACATAGCTGAGGTTGACAGACCTCTTTGGGCATGTCTGCCAGAGGCAGTACGCCCACGGATGCTCCCACGAGAACCCATGGGCAACTGTCTGTGTGGTACCATCGCAGGACCCTGCCCATGGCTGCTGTGTGGGGAAGCATGTGCCACAGATACCACATTACCCTGGTCAATGCCCACTGTATCCTTTCCATCACCTAGGGACAATGGTGACATAGGATGTACTGGCAGGATGACTGTGTGCAATGATGGGGTTGACAGCTGTGTACTGTCAATTGGCTGACCAATGGTGGACCCTGACACACCTTCCTGTGCCATTACACAGATATCATCATTATCAGTACCTGTGGCACCAGATTCAGGTTCCCTGCTGCAGGACACCAGAGCAGCACCAGAACCTGTGGGAGGAAGACAGGAAACACAGTTTACAGTGTCCACACAATGTTACCAGTGATGCAATTATGCACACATGCACACGTGGACACATGCACACATGCACACATGGACATAGGCACACATGCACACATGCATGCGTGCACACATGCACACATGCACACTTGCACACATGCACACCTGCACATGTGGACACAGGCACACATGCACACATGCACACATGCACACGTGGTCACAGGCACACATGCAGACATGCACACGTGGACATGTGGACACATGCACACATGCACACATGCACACATGGACACATGCACACATGCACACATGCACACATGCACACGTGGACACAGGCACACATGCACACATGCACATGTGGACACAGGCACACATGCACACATGCACACGTGGACACAGGCACACATGCACACATGCACACCCCGCAGTATACACACAGAGCACTACTGAGTTACACTAGTATTACTAGCACTATCAGGACTATTATAGATATTGTTAAAACACACTCACCAGCATGGATGGGCTGCCTTGCTGTAACACCAGAGGGACCTGCAGAAATGAGGAGATTTATTTCAGTGGGCACAACTGTGCCATTGATACTGCATATGATACAGTGCAGTAGTACACCAGTTGCCTTTCACATGTCGGCTGCTGATATTGCCAATATCACAGCTGCACAATTACATACTATGTTGACAGCTACATACCACGGACACACCTTACACATGCATAAACTAACAGTGTACAGAACAGTCAAGTGTACATATGGCATATTACCTGCACGCTCCATGTCGTGCTGCTGTGTGGATCCAGTCTCCATCATGATGCAGGTGTATTGCTGTTGCTGTTCTGGGGCTGGAGCCACAACACTTAGGAGTAGCCCCTCCAGTCTGGTGAGGGGGGGATGTGTGGCCACCCCACCTCCTGTGGCAACCTGTTGCCTGTGGATATCCGATGCACGCTGACGGACATTTCTGATTAAATCACTGCAGTGATGTCGTACCTGCTCATATGTCCTATTATGCGTGCCAATGTCATTTACCCTACGGACAAGGTCTTGCCACAGTGCAGCCCTGTCCTGCTGATTCTGGCTTGTGCGAGAAAACAGTATGTCATAATCCCGCACCAGGCTCTGGTGTATCTCCTCATCTTCTGCTGCAGAGTAGGCGGGATTACGCTGACACGCCATGTCCCTGGAAAAGAACACAAACAGGATATCAGCAGACTATGTCAGCAGTATATGGTACACATACTATACATGATACTCAACTGTAGTGATATACTAGTACTCCCATATGTAGCATGTGTGTGTCTCTTGGTGGATACACAAGTACATGGCCAGATGTCAGTGCTCAGCCAACACCTGTGCAACAATATCTGCCACATTCCATACAACATAGTAGCATGCCCCATCGGTCAGCACACTGCAACAGGTCCAATGCACAACCTCACTCTGGGGGTTTATACCAAGGTACTGTATGTGGAACGTCATCCACTAGCGTGATTTGGACACAAGTTACTTGGCCTGGATATACATATCCCACCACCACCACCACCAGCACAGTAGACTACATTGATATGTATGTGATTAGACAGTTATTCACTTGTTAAGACTGAGATGTTATCCATGCAGCCCACTGGGCC
Source organism: Protopterus annectens (assembly GCF_019279795.1). NCBI lineage: Eukaryota > Metazoa > Chordata > Ceratodontiformes > Protopteridae > Protopterus > Protopterus annectens. The sequence goes on along the minus strand of NC_056730.1, from coordinate 957,985,571 downwards.
AGTGGAAGCCACAACCCACACTGCTGACCCCTTTGCGAATGCTTCCCACGGACATCCCAAAGATTGCATGGAACATGTACACACATTTCTAACCCAGACCCTATGCACAAAGGTTAGGCATCCTGTCCGGTGGACCCCAGCCAAAGGCAGATTGTATAACAATAGAAGGAGGCTACTGCAGGACAGAGCAGATTCACATTAAGGGAAAGCATCTGTGATCAGCACTGGTAATAAGCTACGGTCTCTCATAACAACATCCACGGCCTACTCTGGGAGGGAAATGGCCATGAACACTATAGATAACCGCAAGGCCTTCTTCAGTTATGTTACACATATGGACCAAATGCCTCAGATATGCTCTGAGTTAATACACACCTACTTAACATTCACCGAACACACAGATATTGGCAACATTCTTGCAGACAGGTTCGGTGCACGTATCCCCCTCCTTCTCCCCCACAAGTAGAAATACTTATCACAGCTGAATGTAACCTCCCTATCATCTCACATGTCCAGGTGAGGGCCGCCTCAGCAAAGCAGAATACACAGCATCAATGTGACCTGATGGTATCCCTGGATGTGTGCTACGTGAACTCCAAGAGGACATACAACCGCATATAAGAGTGATATTTAACCTTGTCCATACTACAGGATATGTACCTAAACACTGGCATACAGCAACAGTGGTTCCACTCCACTAAGGAGGCACCTCTACTGACCCTGGGAACTACCGTACCATAAGCTTAACCAGCCTGGTCTGCACAGCTATGGAATGATTCAGTATGGGACGCATATACAGCGATATTGGGTACCGGCAGACACTTGTTCCTGGCCAGTTTGCCTTTGTGATGGGCTGATCCTGCCTTTTGAACCTGGTTGACCTATCAAAACAGTCACTACAGCCATTGATGAGGGCAACGCAATCCATACAGCCTACCTGGACTTGCCTAAGGCCTTCAACACAGTACTCCACTCAGGCATCATAGACAAGCTTATCAGCTTGCATGTTACTACATATGTCACATGATGGGTTGCACACTGGTTGACATACAGAATCCATAATATCGATATTGTATGAGCCATGTCAGACTCAATGCCAGTCACATGTGGTATCCCACAGGCATCTGTCCTAGGACCCCTCTTGTGTGGCATTTATTTCTCAGATGTAAAAGCGAACATGTGCGGGTTGTGGATGACAATATTCCCAGATGACTGCTAACTAAGCGCCATAGTCGTTACACTAGCTGACACACACATCCTACAGACAGGCCTCACTGCAACGGAAAACTGCTGCCAGGATCATGGCCTAACACTGAATGACATGTAATGTATAGTCATCCCCTTTTGGTGGAACTACGTGCACACAACATATCACATGGACATACCTATAGATACAGACCTATGACACATATGGAGGGTTCACAGTATGCAGACTATTAACCTGTTACTTTACATTACCTGTGTTTGTCGCAGCTGGTTGCGTTACTGCTACTACTGCTTCCTGCTGCTGCTGGCATGGCTTGCTACTGTCACTGCTGACAGCTTAGACTCAGTGTGTGTACCGTGTGTTGTTGTTTGTGGTTTTTTTTTTCTCTCTCTCTCTGTCTCTGTCTGTCTGTCTCTCTCTCTTTCTGTCTGCCTCCAGACAGTGCAATGAATGTATTGCATGTGTGGAGTGTGAGTACAGGATGCTTTTGTCGGTATCTGCATAAGTCCATGTGATGGCCTCTGCACCAATTGTAAGCCAGCATTTGCTAATTGCATGCAGCCAGGTGTGTACTGATTGCAGTTCTCACTGTGATTTCAGGACAGTGCTATAAAAGGGTATGCGAGATAGGCATTGCCCTTTCAGATTGTAAGGGCGGGGACCATGCTGGTATGCTGTGGACACTGTTCTGTGAGTGTAAAGGTTAGTATCTCTCCCATGATTCAGGCTGTGTTGTAGATTCACATTTCTCCATTCCTCTCTCCTGTTCCCTGTAGTAAGTGCGTATGCACACTGACACATACAACTATATATATATATATATATATATATATATATATATATATATATATATATATATGTAAATATACATACATTTATATATGTACATTAACTGACATTATTACCTACTAGCTACCAACTAGCATGGCTGTTTCTGTTTACACACTACTATTATGGAAATCCACTAGTTTTGACAGTAAGTATAAATGACATGCTTTGTGTACTGCACATCCTATATTCCCTTTACATTCATTCCTACTATTACATGATATATTTATTTTAGCACAATATTCTTGTATAAGAGTCATGACTTAGTGGTAGGTCATGCAGACTACTGTTTCCCAGGTCCTGGGTTCAAGACTGACAGTGGGATTTTATTTTGCTTTTGAACTGACTACAGGACCTGTCAATCAGAGTGACTAAGGCACTTTTAAGCAGTAGTAACCGGGTTAGCGCTGGTTTGCGCAGAGCTCCCGCATGCGCACTGGCGTTCAGCTCCGCGCACACCCGCCTACAACCGCTTAACAGTGCTTACTCTGGCGCACACCCGCGCTATTTTCTTTGAAAGAAATGAAAATGGGGAGACAGGAAAGTGGTGAAAAAGGGGTCACAAAGAGGGTAAGACAGTAGGGAAACAAGCTTGGGATTTGCAGGAGGGATGTAGGTAAGGCCCATAGCTGCCCATTTCTTCATCAGCAACAGCTGTGCATATGTATGTAATTTGGTGTAACATTTGAAACCTTCCACCCCTGAGAGAGGTGTCAGGACAACAATAATAATTGTTGTACAGCCAATTGTAATTGATAGTTTCCATGTCCAGCAGACATGTGTGCGGAATGGGCAGCTATGTATGGGGCTTAATTTTTTTATGGGTACAGAGTGCCCTTTTTTTATTTTTTATTTTTTTCAGGTGAGAGTGGTATGTCAGGTGAAGGATGTCGGTATAGCTGGGGAGGTAGGTTGGGTAGGTCAACAGACAAGACAAACAAGACGCATATAGGGGCGGTGTATGACATGTGTGGGGGGGTTACACAATTGACGGGGACGGATGTTTCGATATCTAGAGCCCATGAGCCCACAGATGGCAACAGTGGAACTGATATCCCCACCCATGGGCAGTTGCCACTGTTCCTTCACTGCCCAGGATGGGGCTGTGCTGGGGGCTGTGTAGGCTGGGCAACAGGCATGCCCATAAGTTGTGCCACCTGTGCCTCAAGCTGGTGTAGGGGCCCAAGAACAGAGTCCCGGATCTCCCTATGCACCACAGTCTGGATGCTATGGAGGGTGAGTGATGGTTCTCCTCTGGTCACGCTTGCAGAGGAGGGACGAGCCCCATCCCCTGCAGTGCTTCCACCCACAGGTGGCACAGGGCCACCGGAGGAGGGTCCAGACTGGGCACTAGTGCCAGGTGCACTCGCCAGCTGAGGTGGAAGAGGTGGGTCCGCTGGAACCCGCCTTCCCTGTCGTCCTATGTTTTGCATTATGTCATGACAGTTTGGGTTAGTAACATACAATACCATTCGCAATTAGTTGTAACAGCATGCATTAGTATTCCCATTAACCAAACACCCAGATATTCACACCATTGAACAGCGAGCATAACACATGCATAATTTGAACAGCAATACACAGTCCAACAACATGCAGGGTTGATTGATGGCAACAGGCCATCAGGTTTGGATGCATGAACAGGGCAGATGCATCAACGGACATGCAAATATTTATGACCAACAGGACAAATGTCCAGGGGTGTTAATTGTGATTGCACATACCATTTTCACGTGGAATGGGTTATATGTGGTTATAGGGTGGGGTGAAGAATATAATATTAACACCTTCGAATACCAATACATATGCTGTACATTTCTAATAGCTGCACATATATACACACTACTGTTCCAACTACAGTTTCCTATATGATAACTGCTTCAATTTGGTGATAGGACTGTTACTGTTACATCAATATACATTTTATTGTTCTTCATACACATTCATATCTGGCTTTGTTCAGCTACATCATCCTGCTACATTTGCTTTATATAGCTATAGACAACTGTGGATGTTTGGTAAGTCAGACAATCATACTATCTGCATATTGCTGACTGAGAGCAACATATCCAGAGTTTGGGATACACATTCCAGCTGCAGCAACACTTTGAACAGATTTCACTGTTTGGTTCTGCTTCTCACATTCATTTCATTCTGTACTGACTGCAGTATACTTTATTCAGGGGTTATTACTACTTTATTGGTGGATTCATAACTCTTTCTCACACTCTCTCACTTGTTTTCATTTTACTATTCAGGATGGTACTTACTTCTAATCTTTATTGACATGTTTTACCTGTAGTTATTACAATCCTTTCCAGCAATCTCACTTTTGTCATGTTTCAGTATTTCAACAGGGGTATATTTCACACATGTGATTTGCTCATCTTCTGCAGCTGTACTTTTCAGCCTGCTGCAGGTTGTGTACTATTATATTACAGGTGGGGCATCTTTATTTCAGACTTTATTTCAGACATTTTCATTTTTCTGTTTGGATTACAGACTGCAACACACTTTTGTAATCAAGCAATACTTGCAAAGACTCTTACACTGTTACTTGCACATTTTATTATTTAGTGACTACACTGCACTCTTTTGCTAACTGTCATACTTTTATATTTCTTTACAGTTACTGGGAGAGGATTACTGACCTGCCTGGTGGAGCAACCGCACCAGCCTATCGCCATAGGCTCTGTGGTTCGCAGAACGGACACCTGCAGCTGTAATATAAATGAAGTAATATTGGAATACACATCTCCATAATATCAGCTAGTTTAATTTCTTAGCTACATAATTAAATGTAACTTACTCAGTAGTAGGGCATTGGGCATTTGCCGGGCCTCCTGGATCCAAAGGTTCAATTGGTCCTGCTTGCGTCTCTTCAGGTCCACATGGTGGTGATGGACCTGCTCACCAGTCCTTGGAATCCCTGGGGCACTGGTGAGATCATGAGCCAACCGGTCCCACGCCTCAGCCCTATATGCTCCTCACAGGACCTGGCCCTGCATGAGTTGGGCCTCATGATTGTGGACTAGGAGCCAGACCATTTATCTGGACTCCTCAACGCCCCACCTCGGTGCTCGAAAGCAACTACCCTTACCTACTCCTGACATTCTGGCTGCAAGTTAGTTCTACAATCGTTTATGCTGTGTATTCCCACCTATGGGGCTTATATATGCCGTTTTTCCCGCACATATCTGTGATTGGCCATTTTGGAATTGTATCAACTTCACAAAACCTGCTTTGTCATGCTCCACTTTGTATTCATTCCTATATATTTGCTATTACTACATTTCTAGATACTGCTGTCATGGCTTAGTGGTTCAGTACCTTGACTATGGTGCATTGTATCCTGTGTTCGAACCTGGCATCTGCTTTTTATTTTTTATGACTGTCTAGACAGGCTAAGGGGTGTGTCTGTGTAAAGGCAGTTTTGATACAGCTTGCTCAATGTTGTCCGTCAGTTAGCTTGTTGGCGCGGTGCGCAGCTCCGCGCAAACGGGTTACGCTGGTTTATGCTTCATTTGGCTGTTAGCATGGATATTACACTCAGCTCAGCTAGGGGCACTCATTTTACACCTGTTAAACCACTGCTCACCTACGGGCACTCATTTTACACCTGTTAAACCACTGCTCACCTACGGGCAGATGCACTCACCTTGTTAAACTGTACCTCAGCTATAGGCACATCTCGCATTTTTTATTGTTTTGTTATCTCACATTTCTTCAAAATAAATGGACTATTTCATTACATTTTACATAAACTATGATTTTATATGTGTATACGTTTGTCAGGGACCTGTTTTGTGCTTATTTTACTAAAAATAAAAATTGATGTTGTGGGGGCTCGAACCATGATTGCCTTCTCTTCAGCCGACGTCTCTACCGCTACGCTATTGCTTCTTGGCTTACTTTGCATATTTAGTTCTTATATGCTTTTCCACTGACTGCTAACTGTGGCTAAGCTACAGGCTCGCCCGCGCAAACGAGCGCACTCATATATATTTTATGTTCATAGTCTGTGGGGGCATGTGTTGTGTTGTGTTTATTCACATTTCCATGGCCTCTGTCGTGGGTGTTTACTTTGGGCACTTTTACTCTTCTGGGGGCGTGTCCGCTTGCAGGGCTCGGCCTACGGACATGCCCCCTACTGTCTTCCATGGTCCGTGTTAGCCTTAGGTGTGATTCAGCATGCCCTCATACATATGCATGACATGCTGACGTCACACCGTTTAACTGCAGCCTCCGTGTAAGCCTTGTATCTCTTACACGGAGGCTTTGTGAATCCTGCCCACACATATTTATATGTACACACACACACACACACACACACACACACACACACACACACACACACATATATATATATATATATATATATATATGTGTGTGTGTGTGTATATAAATATATATATATATATATATATATATATATATATATATATATATATATATATATATATATACATATATATATATATATATATATATATATATATATATATATATATATATATATATACATATGGTTCCCTATCAGAAGCCTGAAACACTATAAGCCTGAAAATCAAAATTCTGAAAACTATAGACTAAAAGTTCAAAATCCTGAAAGACCAAAATCCTGAAAACACAAAATGGACATACTGACGTCATTGTGGCTTTGCTATTGTTAGCCCTGTGGTGTTGGGTCATGCGTTGGGTTCAGGTAAGTGTGCGGTTGGTTTTATGTTAGGGTTAGGGGCGGTTTAAGTGAGTTAGGGTTAGGGCGCAGGTTAGGCATGTATGCAATAGTGACAAATATTGGGGTTAGGGGCGGTTTAAGTGAGTTAGGGTTAGGGCGCGGGTCAGGTGAGTGTGCGATAGTGACGGACCTTAGGGTTAGGGTTAGGGTCAGGGTCAGTTGGTAGATATTAGTGTCTTTATAGTGACATATTAGCATTATTTGTGTTTTCAGGATTTTGAGTTTCAGGATTTTGGTCTTTCAGGATTTTGAACTTTCAGTCTATAGTTTTCAGGATTTTGATTTTCAGGCTTATAGTGTTTCAGGCTTCTGATAGGGAACCATATATATATATATATATATATATATATATATATATATATATAAAATATAATTATATTTGTAAAAACATTTACCACAAGGTATACAAAGGAATCTTTCTTGGTCAGTACAGCAAGAATAATAATTTATATTGTAGTAAATATATTGTAGTAAATTTGAGTTCACTGTCATTTTTGTTCCTCCATCCATCCATCTAACCATCCATTTTTTCAACAATTTATTCTGGTAAAACTGCAGCATTAACAGCCTGAGCATAGCTGACCAAACCCTTCTACCCACTGCAACACTTAACCTATGGGATCTTCAGGAATTTCCCAGTAAAGCTGACGTTTACCATCCCTCCAGTCATACCTGCGCCTGCCCCTGGGGTCTATATCAGAATCTTGAAGAGGCATGTCAGCAAATGCATCTTAATCAGCACATACTGACTGAATGCATTAAACCACGATCGTTCAAACAGTGATTTCTTTCCCTGGGAAACAAATCGCTTGGCTGTCTGTTTTAGTTTGCCATTTTCTCCATTGTAGTGTGATCTCAGAGTTGGTATATTTAGTTAGGGAAGGTGTGGGGGGCTCAGCCCCCCCATGCTGGGGGGTGTGGGGGGGTGAAGCCCCCCACTTTGTTTTGTTTGAAATGATGCGTTTGTGGTTTGAGGGCAAGCGATTTCTTTCCCAGGGAAGAAATCACTGTTCTGAATTATCGCGGTTTAGTGCGTTAATTTAGTATGTGTTGATGATGAGGCGTTCGCTGAAATACCTCTTTGATATTTTAATATAGACCCCTGCCCCTGGGCCTTTTCCCAGTGTACATTGTCTAACATTGAGCTATGACACTTGTATATGGTGCACATTTCTGCAGTTAGGTTACTTAATGGTATGTTACATTACCAACATTTTAGACCTATTCTGTGAAGCCTTTGTTGGCTTTGAGATCATTACAGGTTTATCTATAAGATCACTGTGTTAGTTTATCTGTCCACTCACAACATGAGTCACTGTTACCTGAAAGAGGATGTTGTACCCTACTCCGCAACACAGACTTTTTTGGTCTGTCTATGAGGGGTGCTGGCAGTTTCAAATAAGACATCAGGCTACTGCACATTTTTCTATCAAGCCCTGCCACAACCTGTGGAACCTGATGCCATGGTGGCTGCAGAAGTGACTGACACTGGATGGCTTCAGATGGGCATTTAAGTATTATCATTTTGTTATGACTTTCAGTGGTGTGGAATGAATAGAAATCACTAATCTGTTGTTAATTTTTGTCACATTCTTTATCTTTTAGGTTATATTATTAGTAGGTTTTTGTATTACAGGTGTTTTGTGTAAAAATAAACTTGAAACTGAATTTGAAGTAAACAGAGGTCTTCATCTTATAACTTCATTTTTGCTTCAGTGTCCCAGCCTGGTATAGTGCCTGCAGTACTACTGCTGCTACATCCATTCAGCAGTCAGTCACCTGTTCCCATCTATCCTCAATGCACCTGAACTCATCGAATTGAGACAGCCAGTCCTCCTCTTTCCTGTGTAGAAAAGTGTTCATTCTTTTGTTTGAGAAAACCATTACTCTAATTAGGAGGTGTGTATTTTCATCACTACCATTTTACACTCAGAAAATGCTGGAGATTACAGTCACATCAGGTAAAGAGAACAAGAAGATTTGCAAACAAAAATGCAGCCCTCACTTCTCCATTCTGGATACTCACCATACCTTGACTGTACCATGATATACTGTCCATCAGAAATACTAACAGGAGTTAAGACACGACTAGCAGTTGGTAGAGTTCTAAGTCCTTCTTGAATACATTCATCTTAGCGCTGTTAATACAGACACAAATATCACTCCTCAGCTATAGAGACTGAATGGCATGTAGAAACAGCCTTGGGACCCCACTCAAGGCATTCCAATGTATGTGGTAATATGTGTTCTCTAGATCCACAAAATTAATGTAGACAATTCTGACAAACTCCCACAGCCCCTCCAAAAGAGGTGAGCCACTGTTCCATGGACAGGGAAGAATCCCACTCTTTTATGTCTAGGATGGCATCCACATTGCCTCTCGAATCTGAGACCTGTCTGTCAGTGCATCATTTCCAGCACCCTGATGTATGCTTTTCTTCCCATGGAGGCTAAGGAGTATAAACCTTTTTTTATACTTGGAACAGACATTTTTCCTTATTTTGAAAATGGGAACAATAACCACAGTTTGCCAATACAGATGTGTTATCCCTGCCTTCCATGCAACAATGACAAGGAGTGATTTGTTTGTTTAATTATGTATGTATCTATGTATGTTTGTTTTGTTGACTAGGTTAGCCCTGTTGGACATTGCCCATTTTCAGAGTAGCCCCAGAGAGAAAAGTTCAGTTGTGTAACAATCAACAGTAATAGTAACTGATTTAAGGCTATCAGATAACATACAAAGTCGAATATATAATGATAAAAATGGCAAATCAGCACACAAAAGTCAAAGCTGGAAATGAAACAATAGAATGCAATAAAAACCAATAAGGCTACCATGACTATGAGCATATACTTTATTAAAAACAATAAAATGGATAAGCGCTTTCATGTAAATTACACTTCATCAGATCCATACATAAAACATCATTGCTGTCCAATCACGAGCAGACAAGGTGATCCGCTGTGGCGACCCCTAACCGGGAAAAGCCAGAAGAAGAAGAAGAAGCTATTCTTTTATAGTTAACAAATATTCCAAAAGCAAATTCATATAATTAAAGCTTAAACTTGTATCCTGAGCAATATGAGAGAACTGGAGCACTATTTATACAAATTAAAGAGGTTTCAATAGCAACGCCTCCATTTGGAGTCTTGCCTACATTATAAAATTGTTCCAAGAGGGATGTGAGTGTTATGCATGCCCACATATGGTGAGTTGCATCCCCAATTACTTAAAAAGTGGCAACGACCTAATATTGAGTTAAGCTTCAATTAAATTAACTTGCTTTTGGAATATTTTAAACCTATTGAAGATGAACTCTTGCATAAAGATGAAGATGGCTGACATTGTTGGATCTAAATCAAGTTTTAGTTTTAAGAATTGTTGTAACAATCTTAAAAATTTGCTTTGTAACTTGAGACAGCCAGAACCTCCGATAACCAAGATGGCAGATACTTTCCCTTATCAGGCATGTAGATCCTGTTTAGTAATATCGAAGCAACAGATTTTTCAACATCCACAGTTTAATTTTATTTTTAAACCTAGGTGCTATGCAGATTGTCAAACGGCACATGTTGTCTAGTTGGCTACTTGTGACATGTGCTTGTTTTTATGTGGGAAAGACTACCAAAAGGTTTAAAGAAAGAATTTTAAGGCATATTTATGACATCAAAACCATTAATATGAAGAATGCACTGGCCAAACATATAAATGAAAATAATGGACATGAATTTTCTTTTAAAGTCCTACAATCTGTGTAAGAAAATATCAGGAGAGATGACCTAAATAACCACGTAGCACAGGTTGAATTGCAATGGGTATTCAGGTTACAGGCTGATAAATATCCTGGGATTAATGCTAGTGTGTGTTTCAAACCTGCCCTGAAAGGACATAAATTGAATTGATAATGTGATTGGTCATTTCTTATGTGATTGGTATTTTGTTAACTATAAAAGAACATCAATGATGTTTTATGTATGGATCTGACGAAGTGTAATTTATGGGAACGCACTTTTCCTTTTTATTGTTTTTAATAAAGTATATACTCATAGTCGTGGTAGCCTTGCTGGTTTTTATTGCATTCTATTATAATATACAAAACAGTCTAGCTGCAGCTACATCACATTATGTACAAGGTGCAATGCAAATCTATAATGTCAACTATTTCTTCTTCTTTCTTTCTTTTTGGCTGCTCCCATTAGGGGTCACCAAAGTGGATCATTGGTTCACAGAATGAGTGGAAGTAGAGTCTTACAGTTTTGAGATGCCAGACCAGTGCCTAACCTTCCACAGAACACACACTCACACCTAGAGCCAATTTAGAATGTCCAATCCACCTGCAGCATGTCTTAGGAATGTGGGAGGAAACCGGAGAACCTGAAAAAAACTCAAGTGAACAAAGGGAGGACATGTAGACTCCACCCAGAAGGCAACCCAGCTGAGAATCAAACTGGAAAACCTCTTGCTGCTAGGTGACAATGCAAACTGCTGCTACACTGTGCCACCATAATGCCAACTATTTCATTAAGACAAAGTTAATGCATACCTCATCCTGTTTTAATGCTAAGACATGTCATCAGCATCATCATCATCAGCCCCCTTTTTCCCATGTTTTTCTACATGAGGTCGGGGTATCATGTTAACTGTCGTCAACTCTCTCAATTCAGTGCCACACTCCTGCCTTCTTCAACACTCATGCCTGACTGTCACAGATCTTCTTTCACACAATCCAGCCATCTCTTTGCTGGATTTCCTCCCTTCCTCTTACCTTCTTCCTGTCTGTCCCAAATCTTCCTCACCAGATTGTCTTCTGCTTTTCTGCACATGTCTAAACCACAGTTATGTGTTCTCTTTGATCTTTTCTGCAATTGGAGCTACTCTGGCTTCTGGTTTTATGTCCTCATTTCTTCATCTGTCCCACAGTGTGCATCTTACCACCCTTTTCAGGCACTTCATTTCCATCACCTCTAGCTTCTTCAACTGATCTGCCTTTACTGCCCAGGTTTCTGTGCTATACAGTAGTACTGGTCGCACTACTGCCTTCCACACCTTACTTTTCAGCTTCTTTGGCATTCTTCTGACATAGACTATACCTGACACTTTATGCCAGTTGTCCGCAGCCCCTCTGATTCTAACTTTGACCTCTTCATTCAGATTTCCCTTCTTCTTAATCACCCCTCCCAGATAAGTGAGGCTGTTTACCAGTTCCACTATTTTACTTTCTATCTCTATTCTCAGCTTCTTCTGATTTCCCCATTTTGCTGCCATTACCACTATCCTATATGTGCTTAGTTTCATCCCATGTGCCTTCAGTTTTGCATTCCATTCTCCTATCCTTTGCTGAAGTTGTAGCTCAGAGTCTGCTTGCAATGCCACATCATCTGCATACAGCAACTTTGTTGATCTGCCCCTACTGACCTGTTTGCTAATGTAGTCCATCACCAGTATGAACAGCACTGGGCTCAGAGCTGAACCCTGATATGCACTCACTCCCACTGTGAACCTCTCTGTGAGGCCGAACACTGTTCGTACTTGAGTCATTGGGTCCTTATACATAGCCTGCACTAATTCTACCAATGTTTCTGGGACTTCAAACCACTGCAGTGCTGCCAAGATCAGCTTTCTTGTGACCTTGTCATATACTTTCTCCAACTCAAGGAATGCCCAGTTGGACTCTCTCCTTATCTCTAGCTTCTTCTGAAGTATCTGTCTCACTGCAAACATCGGGTCAGTTGTGCTACATCCTGATCTGAATCCAAACTGCCCATCTCCCATCTTACATTCTACTATTTTGCATATCCATTTATCAATCATCCTCTCCAGGACTTTTATGCAATGTGATAGGAGTTTGATGCCTCTGTACTGCCGACAGTTGTGGATGTCCCATTTGTTCTTGTACACTGGCACGAGTATGCTTATTCTCCAGTCATCTGGGATAGGTCTTTCTCTCCACACAGCTATTAGTACCCTCAGGAGCCATTTCTCCCCTATCTCACCCAGCATCTTTATCATATCTGCTGTGACCTCATCTGAACCTGCTGCTTTCCCTGACTTCATTTTCCTTAGTGCTGTTCTTACTTCTTCTAGGGTGGGCTCCTCTTCTTCTCTCATTGTAGGCTGTTTCTGGGGCAGTGCAGCTTCTGTGGGGTTTTCTTCATTCAGAAGCTGCTGAAAATACTCCTTCCATCTGCCTTTGATGTCTTATGGACTGGTGAGCAGGTTGTTGCTGGCATCCCTTATGAAGGGTGTCTGACTATCTTCTTTATCTTTCTATCTTTGCCTTGCAACCTGATATAGTTTCTTTGTGCCACTTACTGAGTCACTTTCCAGAAGTTGGTAGAGTGCATCTGATGCCCTATTCTTTGCTATTGCAACTTCTTTCTTAGCTTCTTTGTTAGCCTGGAAGTTGGCTGATGAGAAAGTATAATAGTTCAATGAGAGCCATGAGTAATTCATTGAACTATTATACTTTCTCATCAGCCAACTTCCAGGTCTTCAACCTGTTCTCTGTTGACCTTAGAGCCTTCTCTGACCACTGCTCGCAGCAGATTGTGGCAACTAGTGGTTTATGCTGTGGACTGACTGGCCATTCAATGGTTTTTTAGTGGCTGGAGTTTTTTTCTATTGGCACATACTCAGTTTTACAATGGACTCATTGAGTGGATTATCCAATCAGTACTCTTGTTTTTGAATAGTATTGTGCCTTTATTGTATAACGCCCAGTAGAAATAATGTCCCTTAATAGACAGTTATTTCACTCTATCCTTAACAAATAAGAACCACATTTGACTTGAATGAGATGAGCAGCAAGGAAAAGAAGGTGATTCTACATATATGGCAAGAGAGTGGGGACATAAGAAATTATTTTTGCAAGCAGTCTTGAAACTAACTTGGGAAACTGATGATCTCAGATATGGTGGTAGGAGTCTAGCTGTTGCATATATAGCCGGGATATTGGTGCATATGTTATTTAGGTTTTCATGAGCAGTATCAATGTCTCAGAGACTGGATTAAGAATGTTCATTCCACTGAATTCATGTCTGCCTCTATTTGATATCTAAATATTCTTTAATATTGCACATGCTTACTGTTTTAGTGTCTGAGGACAGACGGCTGAATTTTCCCATGGCTTACATAGTATGGTCACTCAAATAATTTGTCACTATACAGTTTTTAATCACTCTTCTGGATGTTTTTGTGAACAAATAATCAGGCTGGTTTGTTTTCCAGTTTTTCTTTTTTCTTTTTCCTTGTAAGTGAATTAGTAAGCTGAGTAATAGCAAAGCATTTGTTAATGACTTTGTCATGTTTTTAGCTTTCATGAAGTATACTGAAGTCACCTAAAGTTAACATCTCTACTGCATTGTACTTAGTTAACCATCCTACATTTTCTGGCACAGCTGAGTGGATTTATTTCACTTTATGTACATTAATCCTATATCCAAAAGTTTGCCTAGGTGAGCTGGCACAAACAGTGCATCCCTTCCAGGAGTGTCCAGATGCTGTTCAGTATACACTTTACATAAAATTGCATCCAGGACAGGTACTATTATGTCCTCAGTTCTCTTGCATTTGCAGTGATATTATGTACTGTGAATCCTGGAATAATAAACTCAGAATCATGCATCCTTGACATTACTGAAGACTCTGAGATAGGGAGTATAAATGGCCTCTCAGTACCTACCCATATTTGAAACTCCAGTATGTTCTGCATATATTTCTTGCACTTAGAGGAATAGTATTCACACCATTTGTGTACTCTGTAGATGTGGTGGTTGTTTATGGGCTGTCTGCTATTGTAGAATTACTATAGACAGGGTTACTACCTGTATTAGGTGAACACTTTAACTTTAGTGGGTAGCATTTAAGTAGATGTCGTAGAAATTGCTTTGTCTGAGAGTGTTTATAAAAGTATTGACAAAATTACCTTTTTCTTTGAACTGAGAAGTGGAGAAGATGGCAATATGTTGTTAAAGGTTTTCTTAGTGGCAACAATGATGACTTATAAGGAGTAGGTTGTGAATATTACTGATGGAAGTAAACCTTCTGTGGATACCCAGTTGTCTGTAGCTAGTCTTGTAGATGGCAAGAGATTTACTTAGAAATAAAATCATTTAGCCTGCAGGTATAGCTTTAATGACTGATGCTTAAGTAGTATCATTATATATTGTGTGTGTGTGTGTGTGTGTGTGTGTGTGTGTGTGTGTGTGTGTGTGTGTGTGTGTGTGTGTGTGTGTGTGTGTGTGTGTGTGTGTGTGTATGCTGGCTTGCATATAAACAAGCACAGCACATTGGTTCTGTATTAGCTGGCATATACATTAACTTCTTTGCAATATGATTTGCCACTGCTGTTACATACTGCAGAAACTCTTTGAAGCTGCAGCCCCATAACAGTTTCAGATGTTAGCAGATGGACCTTATAGTAATTCTGAATTGTTTTCCATTAAGAAATAATAATAATAAACCTATTGTGCTGCTTGATTTAGATATTATTCACAATTTATTATCACCTACAATTTGATACTTTATTAAAAAAAGATTTGCTGCTGCTGATAGGAAATACCTAAGCTATTTGAAGCTGCAGTCACACATGATGGATAACGATTAGGAAAGAATAAAACCCTATCATGCTACTTGCTGTGGCTCTGGTTAAGAATTTTATACACAACTTATTGTCGCTTATAATGTGATATCCAGTGGTCATAAGCATTACAAAAACTATCTGAGTCTCCAGCCAAGTATCGGTAACAGATGTTAGCAGAGTACTTCCAGTAAATTCTAATTGCTCTACATTAGCACATAGCAACAAACATAACATGCCGCTTGCTAAGGCTCTGCTTCAGGGTGCTTTTCATCATTTAATACTGTTTATAATTTGGAGCTTTACCATAATGATTTGTTATAAGCATTGCAAAAAGCCTTTAACACTGCAGTCATGTAGTAGTTTTATATATATATATATATATATATATATATATATATATATATATATATATATATGGCTCCCTATCCTATCACATTGTCGAAAGTTCAAATCTCCGAAGACGATATGACCGAGACCATATCGCCGAACATTTGAATTGCCAACAATTGTGTATTGGGATCGCCATAGAGTGCAGAACCCGAGATTTGCCGTTTTCCTCACTGTAGTGCAATCGAGGAGTTGGTATATTTAAATTGTAGGGGGTGTGGGGGTGCAGGGGGGTTTGCTCCCCTGCAAAAACATACAGGTAAGTTGTTCTATGTTTTTATCACTTTTTTAGCAATTCAAATCATTGGCAGTATGGTTTCGGCCACATCATTTTCGGAGATTTGAACTGTCGGCGAAGTGATAGTTAATATTATATATATATCAGCAAAACACGCTTTTGGATGTTACAGTTTTTTACTTCTCCTATAATGCATTAAGGACAGAAATGGTAACCTGTGTGACCACCAGTAATCTCCAGAAAATAAAACAGAAAATAAATCAAGGCTGGAAAAAATGTGTTTTTAATGTAAAATTAAGTAAATATTTTTGCCTTAATCTCAACAGGACTTCTTCAGACCTACATGAACGCATAAAATCAATCAGTCAATTAGTCAATCAAATAAAAATAAGTAAATTAGAATAAAACAGCTAAAATTTAAACACAGGTATAAACAGGGAATGAATTAATGAATAAATAAGAATTTTATTTCCGTCTTCTGATTGCTAAAATACATTTATTATAAACTACATCATTTAATCTAAGGGATTTCCCCAGTTAAAGACTGTCAAAGTAATTATTTTCTGTCAAAAGGTAACTCACAATTGCTCTCTTTCATCAGGTGCTACCATCTCCACTGTATAAAACAAAAACTTTCTGAAGCTGTATCATGTCTTGTTTAGTAGATTAATTGTGCTCATAGGACTACTGAGGTAACTTATGACTAGTTTTATCAGCTTAAAAAGAGTTACAGGTGGAATAAGAAGTAATGTATATTACTCCAAAAGAATTATCATTGTAATACTCATTCATACAATCAGAATTTGCCTGAGGAGATTACGTTGTAAATTACTTGTGCTGAGGAGTAGGAGGAAGAGGGCGACATAGTCTTGGGAAGATGGCATGTCACATATATTTATGTACTAAACAGCATGGAATATTTAGCAGCAGGAAAAGAAAATGAAATATCACTCACATTTGTATAGATTGCCATTTTATCAGTCAACAAATAGATGATTTCTTTGCAGATTAATTTTAGAAAAAGTACAATGATCAAAAGGGTTCTACTCTAAGTGGACAGAAGCAAATGCACCAAGGACTGGAATCCCTTAACATCTTGCTTCATTACTTTTTTTAAGTATTTCTGCTAGGGGAGCAAGCCTGTACCCCCTGAACTTGTATATACTAAACCCAAGGTCACACTTACTCAAAAGAGGGGGAAACTCCCCCCAAAAGGGAATCACCTCCATCACAACTCAGCAAAAGTGATTTCCTATAGAGGAATTCTGACTTGAGCAATCAAAGCCTGAAAGTTCAAACTTCATCCACCAGTAGGGTAATAGAGCAAAATCCATCTTTAAGTTCAAATTATTCTCACTGGTTGGCAGATAAGTTTCCTTTTCTTCCAGAATATGCTGGATTTATCAGTACTAAAAATGTGGTGAAGGAAGCAATTTTAACACTTCCCAAGGACCCCCAAACCACATTTGCTTTCAAATGGATTTTATATTAATAAGTTTAATTTGTATTAGCTCCTATGGTCAAAACCTTATTAATTTTATAACTACATAAATTCACAACTGAAGGAGAGATTTATCACTCTACCTCATATTTAATGCAAATTATACAATTTGTGTGGGTCTATATCACATCAGCGAACACTAAAAATAGTGAATGCTGATATAGCAAACTTCAAAGTCCAAAAGCTAAAAACAGTGAAGGAACGGATCAGTGAATTTTTTCCCAGGGAAAAAATTTGTTGGGCCGTTCTCCATACTTTGCTGCTTTCTCCACTGCAGTATGATCTCAGAGTTGGTGTATTTAAGTTGGGGGTGTGGGGAGCCAAGGCCCCCACTTAATTTTGACTGTATACCTTATTTTTTTTGGTTCAGCGAATTTTTTTCCCTGGAAAAAAAATTCACTGATCCGTTCCTTCGCTGTTTTCAGATTTCGGACATTTGAGTTCGACATAACAGCATTCGCTATTTTTAGCATTTACTGTTATGATATAGACCCCAGTTTGTGTTCATGTTCTTAATTTGTGTCTTATTGCATATTCACATTGACCAATAGATCCATTTTAGTCTGGGTTTATTTTATGTAGGGATATTTCTATAGGCATCCAGTTGATAAAAACAATTCTGTTATATATGCAGAGACATATTGTTTTTCTTGTAATAGTAATAATGGTTCATTGGCTGTATCAGTGGTTGAGCCTTGCATTGTTGTAAGTGTTGCAACAAGTGATTGATATGAACTGGATCTACTGGTGGCATTAGCAAGAAACATCTTCTAAAAATAAATATGCTTTAAGGAAAATATAGCAAGAGTCCCTACCTAGAAAAAGTACAATATCCCAAAGAGTTATTTGTCGCTTCTTTAACTTCTCTGCTGTCATCAAACTGGTAGCGTTAAAGAAAACTGGAAGTACTGCTTCTGGTCACAATTTTTTTTCACTTAGTGTTGCCAGTTATTCATTATGGAAGGGGAGGATAGTTTACCGGAACAGCAATAAGAGCCAATAATCCACTGACTTTGGACAATAAGAATACTTTGTTGGATTCTGAGGTTTTGGTTTCTGTGACAGCTCTGAATAAGAATCCAGAAGATCTAAATGTTAATACTGTTAGAGTCCTACCGATTATTGTTTTGCCAATATTATCTCAGGTTTCTTGCAGGTGAGACTTTTAATCCTGTCCCTTCTGTTAAATGTGTATCCTACTATAATTTACATAACTCTTTATGAGGTACTCTTTTTTTTTTAATCTCTAGCTGTTCAAACAGAACCTCCTCTTTATTCATGACCCAGATGGGCTGATAATTTCTATTACAAATGCATAATCCAAGTCAAGCCATTGGAGCTTCAAAGAATTTCCCATAGAACTCTGTTCAGTTAAAAAAAATCCACAGTGGAATGTACTAAGCACATTCAGGCCATGGAACAAAATTGTTTGCTTTTTCCCCAGGACGTTTTAGCAATGTGTCAAAATATTTAAGTTAAATTTTAGAAAATTCTGGTAATTCTTTTCTGCAAAAGACTGTGGACTTGGAATGTAAATCACGACATTATAACATGCTTAGTATTGTAAGAAGTCAGATAAGTTCATTCTTAACATTCATTCCATTCCATCATTACTTAAGAGACTGTTAATAATTGCTGTCTAGGAACAGTGCATCATGTCTCCAAAGACTGGTTTGAACAAAACTGATGTTATAAAATTTCTATTGTTATATCAGAAACACTTGTCTTTGTAAGAAGCCGTGAAGAAAACAAAACGTTTTGAAGAAACAGACATTAATATCTTTATTACATGAATTTTTATTAGACTCAGTGGAATAGAAAATAACTTTTTCTATAGTTAGAAAAAAAATGTTTTGGGAGATCCACTCATGATTTGTGTTTTGTACAACTCAGCGATTTAAATATAAGGATGTTTCCTTTACACTGCAGTCCTCTGAAGGAGAATCAAAGTTAAGGGCCTTAAACCTTTGCAAACAGCACGGTGTTCTCAAGATCTAAATGCTTGGGAACATTCTCACTTTGCTAGACATTTTGTATTTTTTTAATATTATTTTATAGCATTGTATTTAAGGGAAGAGATTTTGGTGTGCATTTTTCTTTTAACAGCCATGATGGGGAAAACTGTAACAGTATATGTTGTGATTATCTCATATGCAGTTCTAAAATGCTTCTGTGATTTGCATCCTAAAATGTTAATGGCCTTGACTACCCATTAGAAATAACAATCTATTTTAGTTAATACAGCATTCCTCTGTTTCTATAATATTGTTACAAAAGATAATGGGCTGGATTCAATAAACCCTACATAACATTACACGCACACACACACACACACACACACACACACACACACACACACACACACACACACGCACGCACGCACGCATGCACGCACACACACACACACACACACACACACACACACACATGTGCACACACAGTAGCCCGCCGATTTCTATTAATAAAGCGGTTCTACATATTATTTAGAGCCACATAAATCCAGTAAACATCATGGTATTCTAATTACAGTACAAGGAGCTAAACTGTATGCTAATCAATCAATCCAAAATGGAGGAGCTATTCAACAAGCTATAAAGTAAATATGTACACTCTTTGCAGGTTTTGGCCTCGAATTCCTAAACCTACACTCATTGCAGGTTTTGGCTCGAATTTCCAAATCTACTGGAATATAGGCACAGAAACTACACTACACGAAAAGAATGTTAGAGGCTGCTGCTGCTCTTCTGTGTATGTGCAACAGGCCCAAGCCTGTGCTGCTACTGGTGCTAATAGACCTCAGCCAAGACGGAGTAGGGTGTTTAGATCCTGTTTAACTTTTCATGGTTTGCATGAGGTGAAAATAGTAAAGTGCTACAGGGTGGATAGAGACACACTACAGGTATTCTATAACCTCTGTCGTCCTCAACTGAGAAGAAGGGCACACCGAGGGGAACCCCGATACCTGTGGAGACTAAGGTATGTGTAGCACTTAGAATATTAGCTACAGGAATCATTCAGAGACCAACAGGGGACATGCTGGGGTTTCACAGACATCAGCATCTAGGATCCTACATCAATTCCTAAATGCTGTGTTACAGCATGTCACTGACTGCATACATTTTCCCTGTACCCCGAGGACAGAGCTATAACAATATAGGATTTCTACCCTGTAGCACACTTCCCTGAAGTCCTGGTTGCCATAAAGTGCACACACATTGAGATCAAAGCACCAACCAGGGAAAATGGAAGGGTGTGGATGAACACAAAGTGCTTCCACTCCATTAACTGCCAGGTCATGTGTAACGCTAAGGGAATCATCCTGAATGTGTGTGCTGGCAATCCCAACAGTTACCTTCACTACCATTCCTGGCACAACTCTCAGCTCTACCAGAGGTTTTCCAGGGGTGATATCCCACAAGGTCATTTATTGGGTGATGCAGGGTGTGCACTTGAACCATGGCTGATAATACACATCAGAAATGCACACACACCCACTGAAGAATGTAATAATGAAGTGCACACTCAAACAAGAATGTGTGTTTGGGTTGCTGAGGTCACAGTTCCATTGCCTAGATACATTAGTGGGAGCCCTGCAGTACAACCTCCGTACTTGTGTTGAAATTTTCACTGAAAACAGCTTTAACAGGAACATCAAGAGGAAGGGGCATGCATCCCACCACCACTGGCAAGGTCATTACAGCCACATGCAGGTGAGGTGTCAGAGGGGGGGCCACCAACTATTGTGGGTGTAGGTAAATATAGGTGTGCCAATATACTCTTTCCCTGACCAAGAGGCAATGGATAGCACACATGCCGACCACCTAAGGAGTACAGCTTTCATCCTATGCACATACATGCAGTAAAATTGATGCAAGTCAATGCTCACAACCTTTACTTACTCATCTAATGGATGTGTACTGCTAGCATCACATTAAGTCAGCCCTGAATTAAAACACTTCTAACGGCAGGACTATCAAAGTACATGTTGAACCTGGAACAGGAAAATAAATGGCTAAGAACACAAATGAATGTCAGATCATTGCATACTGTTACTTGCTAATATACCTAAGTAGAAGATATGTGAATATTATAGCAATGACATTAATATGTGACAGGACTGACTTATGTCAATAGACATTTGTGATTTATCAACTAGTAGGTCTCATTCATCAGAGATACACACAATACAAAAACATGTAAGACAGCAGTACAATTTTCAGTAGAACATTACAAACACACACATACTAAGCACTCAGTCAGCTATGCACCCTATGCATCAGAAAAAAAAAGACTTCTACATGGCCCACCTCATAAGTAAGGGTATCTCATCCAGGGACAAGGAGGCCATAACATCCCTGTATTCCTCCCTTATAAGGCCAATTATTGAGTACAATACCCTCTTTGGTATGTGCTTCATTCACAAAGCACATGCAGCAACTGGAGAGACCACAGAGGTTCCTCACCAGAAGAATCTAGGGCCTGAAACATCTACCCTACACAGATAGGCTAAAAGTCTTGTCCCTCTACTTAGTTTCATGCAGACTCCTCAGAGGTGACCTCTGTCTGACATACAAAGCAATCTCAGACCCCGCCTTGATGGGACTGCTGCATATCGGCAAGTCAAGCTGCACTTGAATAACCCGCATGCATGACCTCAACCTGGTCTGTGATATAAATAGGACTTGTTGGTGGGACAGATTTGTGTCCCAGAGACTCCCCCATCTGTGGAATAGACTCCCTCTCCACGTCAAGTAGAGTACCTCATTATCTCTTTTTAAGCACAACCTAGATAACTGGATGGGAAACAGAAAATACACCCCCCTGGGATCCCACCTGTGTCCCTGCTGGACAGGGGCTTTGAGGGCTAAACTCTTGGCTAGGCTTATAAGGGCCTCAGGGCCTATAGCCTAGTAACATCCTATGATCCTATAATCCTATGATACACAATTGTCTATATGTCCAGGAAGATTACTTTTAACTGAAACTTGGCTCTTTTGTCCACCCACAGCCCATGTGTAATCAACAATTGTGTCATATACATCTATTAAGTTATCAATAAGTACAGTAAAAACAAATCCGCTTATGAAGTATTACTCAAATTTATATATTTTACTATACAAGTAAATCTAGAACTTGCCATGTGCAAGCTTGCCTGGAAGCTGCTCCTGGGACACATCAGCAATGACATCAAGCATTTAAAGTGCAGTTTCCAATGGGCTGTCTGGATCTCTGAGAGTAAACAGGAGCTCTTCATTTAGTGTCACTGGTGGCTCAGTAGCAGACCCCCCCCAACCCCCCATAGCAAGCTGTTCAAGGGAAACTGCAGCTGCTCTCCTGTGGAAAGATGAAACCATATCAGTGGTCCAATGATGTACCTAATCATAAGTCCTGGTGCAATCCTGTACTGCACTGACACTGACACTGTTCACTAACTGGTTCCAAATCTACATTCTGGCAGCCGTATCCCCACGTCCTCTGTCAAGCAGAAAGGCATCATGGTGCCTGAATGCCTGCACTATCGTATAATTTTCTGCATCATTGAAAGGGGTTTTACATTGATTTGTACTCTTGGGTGCCATAACCCTATGTGACATAAAACAGCTAAGGATACAATGTATAAATGTCACCTAACTAAAGTCTTGTTTATGTACACATTTCTCAACATTAAGCACTGGAAACACATATTTCAGTTGTTAAAACTGAAGGTCATATGGTTGTCCAACCTCACCCTCACACAGAAACCAAAGTTTGTCCAAACCAAAGAATACATTTTTAGTAATGCATTATATTTCTTACTGAAACATCAGGATGGTTACAGATTTTCAAGAGAAAAACACTTGGAACACACTTTTGTTATGGCAACACAAAAATGATAGGTTGAAGGTTTGTATAAATCAAGGAATACCACATCATTAAATTGGTATATATGCTTTCAACACAATTAGCAGAATGTGTACACATTTACAACAGAAAAGTGCATTTATGATTGCAAGTTACCCCTCACTGTGCCCATCACCCAAATGGAGGAGGTCCTGGGCTATCTCAGAAGCATAACACCTGTATCATTGACATGTGCATTACATTTCTCTGCAATAACACAACAAATTGCAAAATAACAATTTTAACAATAATACTTCTGATGAAATTTAATAACCTGTTTATTTGAAAAATGTAAATGCCTGGCAAAAATACCTATGCCAACAGCGAACTATAAGACGTGCATACAGATAAAAGTTCCATTTTCTACTGGATATATACATTGCTTTGTAACATGTTACAAAATCTAGAATGCACTTGATAACTACAAGCATACCTTACAAAATTAGAAGCCTTCCCTGGAGATAAAGCAAAAGGAATAGCAATCTGCAGTTTTGTCCAGATACACAGGTCTCCTCAACTTCAAGTTCTCTAGCTACACCCATTACCTTTTTGTAGTGTAGATTCAGGCCTCTGAGCATGGTTAAGATGCAAATGAGGTGTGAACTCATTAGAATTGCTGAATACAAAACTTTTGACTTTGTGTATCAGATGTAAACATAGTGATTCGTGGCAGAGAGAAAGAAGACACAACAGCAGTTCAGACCACCTTCTCTGCAGTGGGTGTGTCACACAGGATATACGTACAAAGTGTTCAAGTAACTTTAACAGGCTTTTAAATGGAACTAAAACAGCACACACTTATTTTCAGCAGTAGATAAAATACTCTTCCTGTGCTGATAAGTGTTTTTCAGTGTCATGTACTTTTTATCATAAAGTTAAATGTGAATGATACTAAATGCACTATAGAATGCATGTCTGACATTACAGCAGAGATAAGAGAAAAATGAACACAACACAAAAACAAGACAGAGCTGCATTTGTGCAAAGATATCCATAAATAGTTGTGTGATCACTTATTGTCCTGAATATCTAAGCAACACATGTACAACCAACTAAGAATGTACAAGTGTATGTCCTATTAATACTGTAGAGGACATGTGATTTGCTTTCATGCTGCAAAGCTTTCTGTGGCAACAACAGATGACACACTTTCACAGTGTTTTGTAGTTTCATTAGTATGATACTTCAAATACACAGCTATGTAACATTATGTGACGTTAAAATTTTTTTTTTGAAATATTATATTTGCATGACTTAGTGCACACACAGTGAAACACATCAGTATTTAAAATGTAATGTCAGCTTGGATGATATGGACAGCATAAATTACAGCTGTTGAATCAAATGTGTGTTTAGCATACATTGTAAAGATGTTGAGGCACAGAGAATAAGAAATAGTTAGACTATGGTTCAAGGCCCACATTATTGTTTTAAACATAAATGATATTAATATTTTTTTAGAAAGAAAATGTATTTTGCCTTTGTCTGTCTTGTTTGCACATTGCTGACCTGCGTGCAAACACTCCTTATATCTGTAGACAAAAAAGATGCATTGTAAATTGAAAAAAAAAATACATTGTTACTTCTTTCACCTTTCTTCATGCAAACATGTTAAGTGGTGTTCAGCTGTGGTCAGCACTCATATACCACACCTGCAAATTCAAAACACCTGCAAACAAAAAAGATACATTGCAACTTGTAAAAAATATGCATTACTTGTTTTTCCTTCCTGTGCACAAACATGGTAAGTGCCATTGCAGGGTGGTTATCACTTTGGACAGTAATGAGTGTAAAAAATACATGTACTTCCTAGCTTTCCCTATAGTGAAAAGAATAATCTCATGGTCACAATACAAGTAAGCCAGGGTTCTAATCCAGCACATTCCAAATTGTATACATGCTGTCTCACTTTATTGTAGGCAATATAAAGATAATTATACATAATAATAACTATGTATAGCAGTTGATATCATATGAATTATATGTGTGACTGGGGGTATCTTGACAATTAGGCTTCTGTAATTAAAAGTTCCTTTTCTGCCCTGGGATGGACTTCATACTTTGCTGATAGTCATCTTCACAACACACATAATAGCGGAAAAACAGAATGTATTGTGTGGTTTGACCCAGAACTCAGAAATCTTTCCTGAAAGTAATACAAGTATACGCATTTCCAGTATATTGTCACACATTACTCCTGCACCACACCTGAAAATGCATATACCAGGATCTTGTCAGATCACATACACATACAGTTACAATTTATACCTCCCAATTCATGTCTCAAATGTCAAATCATTTAACAGGTATAACAGCAGATAAGCCATAAATTAATGTCATCTGTCACATTGCCCTTCCTATTTCATAAACTGCTTTCCTCTCTGTTTGGCAATATTGCTCTGCATGCATCATCACCCAAACATGGTTGGCATGGTTGTGTGGGTTTGTGAACTGGCCATAAAATAAGATATTATGAATTGGCAGGAAAACACTTTAACTTATTTATTTATTTTATTTTATTTTACATTTGTTGACCGGGATAGTCCAACTGGATATATGTCCATTTTCAGTGGAGGCCTGGGTAGAAAAGCTCCAAGCTAGAACATACAGTAAAAAAATCACAAAATGATTACAAGTAACACACAACTTCCAGGCTCCAGTTGAGCAAGCAGGTAATATAATCATACATTTTTAAAACAGTGTTGACAAATTGACTAGGCAATGTAACATGATTACAGACTATAGAGGAGGATCTAGTCAGGTTTTGAACAAGGACATAGTCAGTGAGTTTTAAAGTATAGCTTGAGGCTTTTTTTGAACTGAGTAAGAGAGGGCTCAGGAGTAAGATCAGCAAGAAGAGAGTTCCAGGTTTTTCCAACAGAGTTAGCAGAGAGTCCCAAGCAGAATTGTTGATTTTGGATGTTTGAATCAGTAGTTTATTAGAAGAGTGAAGTGACCTCAGGTTGCTATAAGGGTCGATGATATTTTTAAGTCCAGGTGTATTATCGGGGTGGTTGAGAACTTTATGGGCAATTATAAGCTAGTTGTACTGAAGTAGGCTAGACCATTCTAGCCACCCCAGATGATTTAGGTTGTGACAGTGGTGGGTCCTATAGGCCGTGCCTGTTGTAATTCTAGCAATATGGTTATAACAGTTGGAGAGTTTGCTAAGAGTGGATTTGTTCAAATTAGTGAGTAGAGGGGAGGTATAGAGAAGAGTGGAGAGTAGATGGGAATGAGCAATAGTAGTCCTAGCAAATGCAGTAAGGAAAGGTTTGATCTTATAGAGGGAGACAAGTTTTTTGTTTATGGTTTTTATAGTTTGATTGACATGGGTATCAAATTTGAGGATGTTGTCCATTGTGATGCCTAAGAGATTGGTTTGCGCATCTGGGGAGAAAATGGTACTGTTATTAGATTTTATGGTAAAGAGTAGTGAGGAAGACTTACAAGTCAGGGAGAAAAGAAGCAACTTTGTTTTGTTAGGGTTTAATATCAGCTGATGGTTAGAGAGCCAGTTTTCAACTATATTGAAAGTATTCCGAGTTAATGTCATTAGATCTGTCAGGGAGGTGGCTGAACAAATCAAGGTGGAGTCATCTGGATACAGGTAGCACTTGGGATGACAGTGGGAAGGTAATTAATAAAGATAGAGAAAAGAAGGGGTCCTAGTATGAAGCTTTGGGAGACTCCTAGGGTGACGGGTAGATGGATTGATAGTTTGTTCTGCCACAGGATGGCTTTTTATCTACCACACAGGTATGATTGAAACCATTGAAGCGCATGGCTATTTAATGAGAATCCCTTAAGGGTGTGCATGAGTATTTGGTGGTTGACCATATCAAATGCCTTGGAGAGATTTAAAAAGAGGGCTGAGGAAAGCTTGCTATTCTTTCAGTTATGGTTTATGGTGTTAGAGAAGGATAGGAGGGCTGAGATGGTACTGTGGTGCAGCCTAAAACCATGCTGAGAGTGACCTAAAACCATGCTGAGAGTTAGCCAACAGCTTATTCTGGGTCAGATAATGCATAAGTTGTTTATGGACACACTTCTCCTTAATTTGTGCCAGTGGTGACTGAATAGCTATGCCCTGCCATACTCCAGTGATATTAACAGTATGTGTGATATTGTGAAAGTTAACTGGAACATTCTAAGAACTGTAGATGAATTTGAAAATGTGATAGGTGAAACACAGTGCTTTTTGTTTAAGAACAACACAACCCTTAAAAGGCACCTTTGCTATAATCTAAATAAGAACCAAGGAATTCCTTCAGAAAGAATTGGTACACATAAATGCAGAAATTGTAGTGCATGTAAATATGTATATACTGGTGAATTGTATAAACACCCTATATTGCACTTTAACATTGAAGGAAGTACATCAGTATAACGTCATACTGATTGCATACGTGCAAACATCGTTTCATCTACATGTTGTAATGCTGGTATATGCATAAACATATAAGTAGTCTAGATTCAGTTGCAACCTTTGTGAATTCATTGTATGCACAATTGTGTTGATGTTCACAAGAATTATTGAGGTAGTCCTCAGCAGTATTGTGTGACTGACAGCATTTGTGTCAGTAATTGTTCTGCATGAACCACATTCACCTCATTTGTAATGTGTCCATATATGGTATTAGAGCACTCACACACAGTTTTCCAATGAAAAACATATATGCATATGATATGCAACTGATGTATTTCCTTGACAATGGTAGAGTTATATGACTGTGTGAAGACTTCCACTATGTGGCATGTAATGCATACACAAGACTATATTTGGAGGTGTCACGAGTCATTTTTTAAATAACTACAAAATGATATGGGGAATATACAACTAAGCTTAGATCTGTTTTTGGATGGCACCACACACTCTCACCCACAGAAAATAGACAATCTGGTAGCTGTCAGATTTGGATCCAGCTTCACCCCCATCCACAATAGATATCACCCAAAGTACACATGCAAACATTACTCATTTTATTTTCTCAAGAGAGCAGCTCACCTGTGCACTCTCTAATGCTAAAAACACTATATCAGTGGGCCCTGACAATATCCCAGGTTGCCTCTTCGATAACTTACAATCTGACCTAGCAGACACAACTGGATTCCTACTTAACTACAGCCTCCAGACAGGCTATGCTCTGGCATAAGGGTATACAGCAACAATCATCCATCTGAACAAGGGAGGACCATCAAATGACGCAGGGAATTATAGAGTCATAAGCCTGACTCGCCTCATCTGTAAGGTACTCAAAGGAATCATCATGGACCTTATCAGAAAAGACACGGGTAATCTCCTGACTGTAACCAACCCAGTTTTGATTCATTAAGGATACATTTTATCTGTTTAATCTGTTTGTCTTCTTCAA
The DNA here is from genome assembly GCF_019279795.1 of Protopterus annectens. Lineage (NCBI taxonomy): Eukaryota > Metazoa > Chordata > Ceratodontiformes > Protopteridae > Protopterus > Protopterus annectens. Next base: position 957,956,829 of record NC_056730.1, on the reverse strand, counting down.
GAAGGTCATCATGGGCATGGATGAGGGAAGGACTGTACATCCCTCCTAACTAGACCTGGCCAAGGCATTTGACACAAATCCAAACTCAGATATTACAGATAATTATCTTAACTGGCCATGAACACATACATTATTAGGTGGGTAGGCAAATGGATCACTGACATGACACGTACTGTTGAAGTGTTTAATTCACCACTACCAAGAGTACAGTGATCAGGGCCATACCACAGGGTTTTGTACTACACTCTTTCTTGCTCAGTATTTACTTCTCAGAAATCAAGACAAACTTAGACAGCCTTTGCCTTACTCACTTTGAGGATGACTGCAAAATATGGACAATCATTGAATCCATCAACATTATTGATATACTGCAGAAAATATTAATGCACTAAAATGATTTGTGCCAGGGCCATGGAAACACACTAAATGAACACAAAAGCATATTTATTCCCTTTTGAACAGCAAATATCCAAACTAATTACAATATAGACAGCACACCCTTATGAGTACACCTAGTGGTATGTGATCTGGGAAATCAGTTACATGGTAATTGGAATGTCGACCACCGTGTGTCCACAGTGGTGACAAATCCCTTGCATGTGGCACAACTCATAAGTATGGGCAGACCCTCCATATCAAAGGACATTATAATGTCATTGCACTTGGCCCTCATCACACCAATAACTGAGTACAGTGCATCCTTTTACATGTACCTCACCACACATCACAACAGATTGAGCAACATCAAAGTTTTTGCACAATGAAGATACATGATATAAACAAGTAGTCATATGCAGAAAGATTTAAAGCCTTATTACTGTATTATATCGGCAACAAACTGCTATAGGTCAATCTGTGTCTGGCCTGCAGGGCACCCTACAATATGTCCTTGATGGCAATGTTACCCATTAAAGCAAACTGCATAAGGGTCACTCATTCCAAGGATGTGAACTTAGCCTCTGACATAATAAATCATGTTGGGGAGATAGATGCATCTCTCTGACACTACCCCTTCTTTGGAAAATGCTTGCTGTTCATGGAAAGCAAAGGCCTTTCCTGACTATCTTCAAATGCAACATAGATCAATGGATGGTTAATCATGATTGCACTCCGGGTATTGTGTCCATGTCCCTCATGGATAGAGACATTTGGTATAAGATAACATAATACAGGCAGATCCCTGTGTGAACATTGTTCACATAGCTACTGAAAATTGTGTAAGTCATGTTAAATATGGCTAGGCTTTTATGGGATCTTGGGACTTTAGCCTAGTGCTCTGCTATGCACCTATACAACTTATGACATTCAATTGTATCCTGGGTACAGTTATAGTTTGACCATACAGTGTCCTGGACATACCAGTACATCACATCAGTATTACGAATTGATTGTCTGTATGAACACATATGCATGCATGTCAGGATTTCATGGTAGTATAAAATTTTCCATGGTAATGTCAGGGTGGCAGTGATCATGTGGCACGTCTTCAGTTTGACATGTGTTGATAGAAAGTGCGCGCCATGTATTGTTTGGTATGTGAACAATGTCAAAGTGACAGCTTTCTTGTTTACTGAAGCTAGACTTTACAGTGCTGGAGTTTCTGTGCATATGAGCATAACTGATGCATTGCCATGAGTCTCACATAGTGGTGTACCATTCATTATGATGGATCACTTCTGAATTCTCTCATTAATCGCAGATGGTGCAAATAATATCCATTGCTATTATATGTGGCAGATGCATGCAATACACCGCTATGTGTAGGGAATCCATTCATACTAGTGTGTTGTTTTTAACTGTTGTTATCCATATGGCTGATACCTATGTCATCCAGGGATGCTTTACTCAAGCGTATCACTTATGCCACTGTGATCTCCCACACATATTGTCTTCCATACATAAGTATTCTTTGTGATGCATAACCAGTAGGACTTGACAGTGTAGACTTCCCTTCAAGGTGTTCTACATGATGCATGTGTGATATATAGTTCTGTGATGCACCCAATAAATACACAGCTCATTGAGAACACTGATGGCATGGGTTACATTCTTAAAGGTGTGGATTGTGGCGTATGTGTCATGCAAACCTCTCAACTGGCCAGGATCACCTCTAAATTAAACTTCAGGTGTAACACTGTACCTCTTAACACCTCTAAAAAGTGGTCATTTTTGAGGAAGGTGCATTGAATTCCCCTATTACATTAATGACAAATCATTACAGTTGTACAAGTGTGTTCCTGCAGAACATGTATAATAACTTATTTACAATAACTTATTTACATTCACGTATTTTATGTCAATGTCACAGATTAATGGTGGTATTATTTTAAAATTGTCCATGATTGTGCCTGCTTCTGTCGAATGTTGTCCATTAGCCTGTTGCTATGTGTCTCTGAGTAGTTGAGTGCTATGCTGACATTTCAGTCATATTCAGGCAACTCATTTTGCACACCTTCATAATATGCACCTAATCCCTATTTCATATACTATCCTTGATATATATCCTCTCCAGTGATCATGTCAGGATGTTTAAGTCACAACCAATCATCACCATTGTTATGTAACGCTATGTAACAATCACATAGTATACTATAATGTGTAATGATATAAATATACTCACACAGGAGGGGCAACTAGCATTACATACTGTGTTATGTATGTATGTGATTAATGTTATGCTACTGACTTGTCTTTGGAGTGTACGTACATTGACATGCCCTTATCTAGCGTACATTACCATGTTTAACTTGTTCTGTTTCTTCATTACTAACATTCATGTCCGTGTCCCTTTTCAGTAAACACACTTCCCCAGACTAGTGCATTTACACTGCATTCTATGTACTCCTGATGATCATCCATAAATCCTTTATTTAAGTCTGCCAAAAACATATTGTAGTGTACATTGCAATGAGTACACTTTTTGATAATGTGTTACCATTGCATTCATTGCATTAATTTAGGCCTGGTGATCATTGTGGCTGCCACGCAATTCTGCAGAGCAGGTTTGCCATAGGTAAACTTGTCTGCATGTACTGTATGCCTACCTGCTCCTTTACATGGTTTCCTGGCTGGCAACATTGTTGCTGGCCACAAAACCTCATTTGTATTCATGTAAATGCGATGCATGGCATGCATATCATATACGATAGCACTACTGCTCATCTCACAAATATGCAAACTCCATGTAGGCTTCATGCTAAGCCTACACAGTTTATTGAATCCCTGGGTATTTGTCTCTAATGTCAAATACAAATGTTATTGGTCCCTATATAAGTACTTGCCTAGCTGCCCTTGCAAGCTATTCTAAGCCTTGCTAATTTCCATTCAAAGATGAGAATCATACCCTGTACCTTATGTCTGTGAGGTAAACTCATTAACCATTATGCCAACCCCTAACCCTAAAAGGAATTTAAACAGTGTAACCTTGACACAAAAAATACCTGCATTAACCCACTGTACTGACTGATACCAAAAAAAATAAATAAATAATGAACTCAGGCCATGCTGGTGAGAGCTATGAATCCTAACCACTAGACGGCAAGGGACTTACCCCCACCAGAGATATTTAAGGTTTTTCATCTGCAAGATGCACACTTCATCAAAATATTTATAAAAGATCACGGTTCATTTTTTTTATAAGAAGAATCGTAATCATATGACAACTGCACACCAAAAAAAAATTAATTCTACTCTATTCTGCAGAATAAAACTGATAGAAATGTAGCTATGTGATGCAGGTGTTTTTTCTGCTTCCAAAGACAATTCCCAAAACAGTTCTCTGTTTAATAACAGGTTCCACTAGTCCACACTGCTTTCCAGGTGAGAGACCTTCTCAAGAACAGAAAATGTAAATTTGTTAAAATCCAAACACTGTTCTTTATGTCTTGCTAAGGCAGTTGTTTTATCATTTTGGCAACAGCACAAACATTCTGGCATATTCTGCTTTTTAATTTGTTGTCTATTTTTCCAAAATAATAAGATGGGCATGATGTACACATTGCTAAATAGACAACACTGGTTGTATTACAGTTATAATTTCCCTTGCTTTAACAAGTTTTACACTGAATTGTAACATGCTTGCTTACATCAATAAATCTGTACTGTGTACACATGCCACATTGAGACGTATTAGTGTTAACATAGCTATCAGACAAATAAATGTCTTTTCCAAGTAAATATTAATACTGTTGCCTCCTTTTTAAAATTTAAGTGCAGAAACTAATTTCTCAAAGTGCCTATCAGAGTAATTAAAAACATGCCAATGTTGCATCAAAATGTTTGATGCCAAAATTGTCATTAGAAGACATAAGTCATATATCTTTATGACTATCAACATTACAATTATTCTTATATGAACTTTAAAATTATTCTTGTGTTATTACAACACATATACTTTCTCCAGGTCTAGGAATGCCCATTTGGACTGTACATTCCAAGACTTAGATAAAGCATATGACAACGTCCCAAGAAAGATGAGCTGAGCAGACCTCTGAAGGTTAAAAGTCTCAGAATAATTGGTAGAATTAGTGCAAACTATGTATGTGAACCCAATGACACAATTACAAACATGTTTTGGACTCACAGGGGGGTTACCAGTGGGAAGAGGTGTGCATCAGGGTTCATCTCTAAGTCCACTGGTGTTCATACTGGTGATGGACTACATTACAAACAGGTCAGAACGGACAGATCAACAAAGTTACTATATGCAGATTATGTGGCATTACAGACAGACTACGAACAACAACTTTAATGAAGGATGGGGAAATGGAATGCAAAACTGAAAGAACAAGGGATAAAGCTGAGCACAGATAAGACAGTTGTAGTGGCAGCAAATGGGAGAAAACAGAAGACGCTGAGAATTAAATAGAAGGGAAAATAGTGGAACAAGTTGACAGCATCAAGTATCTGGGAGGGGTGACTGAGGAGAAGGGAAGTCTGAATGAGGATGTCAAAGCCAGAATCAGAGGGCTGAAGCCAACTGGCACAGAGTGTCAGGGGTAGTGTATGACAGAAGAGTGACAAAGAAATTGAAAAGAAAAGTGTAAAAAACAATGGTGTGACCAGTACTACTGGATGGATCAAAAACCTGGACAGTCAAGACAGAGCAGGTGAGGAAGCTAGAAGTTATGGAGATGAAGTGCCTACGATGGGTGGTAGGATGTATATTCTAGAACAAATGAAGGGATGAGGACATCAGAGCAGAAGCCCAAATAGCTCACATTGCAGACAAGGAGAACAGATTACAGCAGTCTGGACACATTTGCAAGAAAGCAGAATGTGATTTGGTGAAAAAGATTCGGGGCAGACAGAAAAAAGGAAAAAGGAAATGAGGACATCCTGTAAAGAGATGGATGGATTGTGTGAGAGAAAACCTGCAACAATCAATCATCACTATTATAGAAGGTATGAGAATAGTATTGAATTGGCAGAGAGATGGCAACAGCTAATGCAATACCCCTGACCCCATGTAGGAAATGAGAAAACGGGCTGATGTTAATGGTTATGATTATAATTGAAAGCTTTACACAAAACAGGTGCAAATGAATCTGGTCTCTTCAACTTCATTTCACTAGTAACTCATTCCACTAAATCACAAGCATACTGTCTATCAATAAACATTTGTTTGAGGACTTCTATTTCTTTAATGAAAATAGAATTATTTGAGACCAAATGGGATAGCCTAACAAACTGTTCCTTAACAATATTGAGTTTCATCTAACTTGGGTGATTGCTATGGAAGTGCAAGTGTGAATTACAAAAGGCAGGTTTCTAAAAATATGTCATTCAAAACAGACACTTATATTGTTCTTATAGGTAGTAATGTCTAAAAAAATCAATACTCAATTCAGAGTACGTTTGCGTAAATCTAAGAACTTCACTACTTAATCCAGTTCCTGAAAAAAATAGCTCATATTCTGTTACATTTTCACTCCTTAAAGGGACAATCCCAGGGATTTTTTGTTTTGATCCAGCCTTTGTTTACT